>NC_044056.1:5152546-5245046 GCF_902167405.1 Gadus morhua | reverse complement strand
TCAGTGTGTGACAGTGCTGCCATGGTACTCTGGCTAACCTTTCTAGAGGGCACATGGGATTGTGGGTAATTTCTTTTGCTGCAAACACAACAGTGTTTCCTTTTATTTGTTGTTGTTTTTTCCATTCGGCAATTTTTAGCAAAGAATCATTTTGCGGTAATGGTGAGTTGTTTTTCTTCCCTGTTTTTCTATTAATTTCCCTTTTAATAATTTAGAACTGCAATATAAGATTTGCAGTGATATAGTTTGTTAACATGAAATCATAAAAAAAATGCTGCAATTAGGGAGGTCGTTTTTCTGATGAATTCTAGTAGATTGCCTTGTTTTTGACATTTCATGCACGGAGGCTTCTTCCTGCAAACCAATTTAAGGCTACACTTACACTGTCTACTCGTGACAGGACTATATAGCGTTGAGTGAAGAGGTCCCAAGGCCAACTCTCTGGAAGCTAGAAGGCATCATGGGTTAGTACTCACAACGATGGACTACTCAGGTGTTCTAGGAGAGAGAGAGAACGAGAGAGAACGAGAGAGAGAGAGAGAGAGAGAGAGAGAGAGAGAGAGAGAGAGAGAGAGAGAGAGAGAGAGAGAGAGAGAGAGAGAGAGAAAGAGAGTGAGAGCGGGCGAGAGCTCTGAGCCGATGGAGACTTACAACCTCCTCTGAAGGGCCAGCATGAGTCCCAAGCAGAGGAAATCCCATTTCCCACATTTTTCCCGAACATGGAACTGAGCTGGCAGCGCTACAAGGCCTGAGATGAATGGTAGTACATCCGGGGATCAGATTATCCCGACCGGATTAGGGATTGGGACTCGGGGAGGAACTGCTGAAGGTGGGAAGTTCATGAGAAGCTCTTATACGAGCTCCGCTGCTGACTAGGGTTGGCTCCGTGTTTCCCTCCCAGCTGAGGGGTACCAGGTTAGATCCCCCTCAATGGTTGCAGTCCACCTGTACGCATCCTACCCGGACGCATCACCCACTTCCTCCTCCTAAATGATCTGGATTCCCTGGAAATTGTTTTGGAGGAATTATCTACCGTGAATGGTTTGGTCTGCTAAATAAGTGAATAGTAAGTAGCAGTAGACAAAAGCCGCTGTCCATGTGAGAGAAGAAGCTTGGACATTTTCATACTCTTCACATTAGAAGATCTTTTAAGTAAAAATGAATGATGAAAGTCAAAAGTTGGTTGCTAGGTAGGATTAAATAAAAATGGATGTCTTTAACCGTCTTCTGTCTGCGGCAGAGATGCTGTCAGTGCCATTCATCTCCTGTTGGAGTCCCATGCTGATACATGCAATTAACATCACTTCCAAAGACAATTAGTGTGTCCGCCATCTCTCTGTGCTTCCTTGGATGAGTGAGACATGTGTGCTGAACGTAGGCTACACCGCCGACTAATTCAGATGGGAGGTGGGGGCGTTCTGAGGGGTGAGTTTTCCCATGGGAACATCACTTTAGTTAATGGTTGTACTTTAATTAACACAAATGATTGCGGTAAAAAAAAGAGTTAAAATGGGGTCGCATTGTGTGGTGTGCGAGCGCCTGGGATTGGGAAACTTGCGGGCGGGCGTGTATGTGTGTTGATTAATATTTCCTGACAGAACTGAAAAACGTGAATGTATTATCGCATCGCATCTTTTGTTTTCGCTATAGGTGCCGGTACCTGATCCTGCGTGATTGAAAGGTTTGTAGTTCAATAAGTCGTAACAACAACACATGTGATGTCACTTTCAGATCACAGGGTGTGCGATCGCTGCACATCGTTCCGGCGTCATTTCAATGAAGAGAACGATTCATCGTCATCCATTTGGCGTCAGAACACACGCACACACACACACACACACACACGCACACACGCACACACGCACACACGCACACACGCACGCACACACACGCACACGCACACAGGAGTTCATGTTGAGGTGAATACAGATGCCCCAACAGTAACTTTTCAGTGCGACAGTCCTGCCATGGTACTCTGGCTAACCTTTCTAGGGGGCACATGGGATTGTGGGTAAAATTTGTGCAGCAAACAGTGTTGCTTTTTTTTTCTTCTCTGTGAGATAATTTTAGCAAAGATTCATTTTGCAGTAATGGTGAGATGTTTTTCTTCCCTGTAATTGTATTAACTTTCCCTTTTAATAATTGGAACTACAATATAAGATTTGCAATGTTATAGTTCGTTAACATGAAATAATAATAAAAAATAGTGTTGCTAGAATATTTGGACGGTCGTTTTTCAGATGAAATAGTAGTAGATAGAATACAAAATTTCCTTGCTTCTGAGGTTTTTCTTCATTTGTACACATAAACAGCCCTCTGCAAATGGAGGATTTTTCAAAGAGGACTAAACGCTCTCAAACATTAAAACAAGCCACTGGTGGTTGATTTGAACCAAAAAAAAACAGACCAATCAGGACGAGTGCCTCTCATCCACGGCCAGTTTGCCACTGAGCAACTAGCTCCAGCCAGAGGGGGGTCGAGAAGAAACCGGAAGGCAAGGCGCGGAAGAAGCAGAGGTGGCCCGCTAATTAGGAGAAAGAAATATATTTTTTATGCGCTGGGTTAAACATTTATGTTCGGTGTCTTGCTGTGTGTATGGCAACAAGATAACTACATTATGTAATAGTTCTGAAATGACCCAGGCTTCTCTCTGTCTTCTTTATGTGTCTCTTCCGTGGGGGCGGCTCGCCACTGAGGCGATCAAATAAACATGGATGTTTGGAGTGGAACGTGTGGCGCCAAACTCTAACGAGGCCTCAAGCGACAATCGCATTAGGGCGCGGGCCGACATTAGCGGGCTAATTCCCATGGTCAGGAGGGAAACTCTGCGTGAACCGCAATGGCTGACAAAAGAGAAGCGAAATGGCGCACATTTGAATTGGAAATACTTGTGGACTGAGGGAAAGTGTGCATGCATTATTTATTTCATTATGACAATGCTATAATTAAATGCATTAACACAAAATACCCTCTTTAATTATTCAGCCCCGACGTGTGTACGAAGGGGTGTCATGTAGTTTGTTGAATAAAAAGATGTTGTGTGCATAACTGAGCAGAAACATTTCCATAATGGGAAGCCGACTGCATCCAAAATGGAAGCAAGATCATGAAAACAATAAGTGTCATAACACTGAAAAATGTCATCCCAGAACTTCATAGGTTTCATCACCATATCTGCATAAGTTAGTGAAGGAATCAATTGACTAGCTGCCTTGTATTGTTGGGCGAACTAAATAGTATATATACATAAATACATTAAATAGTTCCACTTAAACCATCGGTTTGTGATCACATAAATGGCGGGAGAATCAATTAAGAACATCACATGCCCAATCAATGGTCCTTACTACAGGTACTCAAATACATTCATGGCATTTAGTTCAGAGCGGAGAATCTCTTAAACTAGTAGATGCCTGTGTGTACCTATAGCAGCCTGAAATAAAACACCTCAATAGATTCTTCCAACTAATAACAGTCCATGTGGAAAAGTGGAATTTATACACATTTTGAATCAGGTATTTTCCTTTTTAATTACTATTTTTGTGAAAATGTTAACTTTTTTTAATCGAAGTTACATTGTCTCCGCTTCATCAAAGACGATTAAATCATCCACATAAAACGTTAAAAAGATTTGATGAAGAGGGAGGGCGGATGTTCTAACACAGCACACAGGTAAACATATTCAGGGAATTAGGCGTTACAAATACAGGACAATTGTTACTATGGTAGCCTGGCTCTTATCCTGGTTATCCTGACTCTACACAAATTACAAGGCGGGCTGAAGGTGCTTTAAGCTGCAAAATGGGGAATTAAAGCAAAGGGCTTTCAAAATTCACCCCCACATTTGAGTGGTGTGAAAAAGTTTGAAGGGCAAGGCCTAAAAATATATATTTTTTTATACAATTGTATAAATATTTCCTGCCATAAAGGTTGAAGAAAGGCTATTCTATTCTTCGATAAATAAGTGCAGGTTCATGGCCACCGATACGAGGTAGCTTAGCTTCGGATAATCCATGCTCCAAATCTTCAGAAGAGCAGAGCGAGCTTCTAATTTCCTTGTATTTTGCGGATGTCTACATTACAAGAACAGTTTGTGCTTGAACGTTGTGATTGAACGTTCCATGGTCCACTTTGCAAACATATGCAAAACCGAAGTCCGGCTATTTTTATTATGTTTTTTTCTTTCAATATTTTTGAGTAATTATCTAAATTATCTGTTTATCTTAAAGACCACTCAACAAAATGTTGAGGGTTTAGGATCTGTGTAAATATGACATTTAACGAAGAAAACAACATAGTAAATAGTGTTAAGAATCAAGATCGAGCCATTACATTATGACGCCTGCCAGCTACATATTGCACCAATTAAATATCCTGAGTACACTTTCTACAGATGGGGCAAAGTCTTTCTACTGGGGCAAAGTTTTGCCAAATGTGTTTGTCAAGTCAATTTTCAAAAACAAGAAAGGGGAAGTAGTTTCAGTGTGTGCAATGACGGACCTACAAGACCTTAATAACCACCGATATACTCCATAATAGACTCTATTGTGTTTAGAGAGAACCACGGTGAACACCGTTATCTGAAGGTGCTCATCAGCGATGACATTGATCTTGTCTTCACAAGGAGAGCCATGATGATAACGGTAAGCCGAGTCCGTTTTCTTCCCATCCATAATGCAACATGCAACTTATGTAAAGTGTTTTTGCCTAACGTGCACTCTTTTCAACTTAAGACTGCTCAAGCTCCATCACCAATGCCGTAGCCCCAGGCGTCTGTCTCATTGTTAGTCTGTGTCTATTTTAAGGGCTTTATGATACCTTACACTTGACACAGATGAAGAGAGCAAGAGACGAAGTGGGACGGAGAGAGAGATGAGACATATTGTGTAGCTGAAGTGCAACACCAAGTGATAAACCCAGTGTCAGATACATTTCCCATTGAACACTGAATGCACAAAAAAGCACTCACGGACAATTCCTCTCTCCCCTAGCGATTACTGAAAAATGTATTGTGCAAAGATGCCACTTTTTTACCGTCTGATAAAATGACAGAAATGACCAGTTGAGCTTCAAGCCTAAGTGTCTCAAATATTGAGGTTCACATACTTTAATTAGCATAACCGATCAATTTGTAACCTGGATTTTTAAAAGTTACATTTCATTTACTCATAATAAGATGCCAACACTGAGGATCACGCAAGCCATTTCAGAAAGAACATTCTTGAATATTATTTTCCATTTGTTCCAGGTCCGTTCCACTAGAACTGCATCTTTAAGTTTGGCGCAGGCTTCAGAAAGGCCCAGGTTGCATGCATTTGGTTGCGTGTCAAATTGATTATATAAAGATTAAAAATTCTATATATCATGAACACCTGAGCCGAACAGGAAGTTCCCCTTTTTATCACCTATTTGATGGACATACTCTGTGTTTGTGTGGTTACTGTTTTACTTTCTGCTCAGGAAACTCTGCCGTAAAGAAAGATGGCTTGATGTTGGACTGACTTTGTGCATATTTGTGGAACGTTTGTGACAAAGGCGCCCTCCCCGGGGTACCTAGTTCAACCGGAGAACATGAACACACCACAGCTATCACAGCTTGCTTTCATATGTGCCTTCTTTCGTCAGTCATGGTTCACTACAACATGGGGTTGTGGCAGTTCAATCAACTAGCGCTAACAGCTTGGCTATTTGTGTTTATTTCTAGGAATGACCATTTTTTGGGCGTCCTAAACTAAATCTATTCATTACCAAACATTGTTGATACTGGACATGCAGCCAAAAGAGTTGTAGGTCGAACCCTAATGTCCTTTTCTCTCTAACCTGTAGGCATCTTTGAGAAAAATGCTGAACTATCACCTACTGTGCATCTAAGAGAAAAGCAAAGCAATGGAAGTCACTTTGGATAAAAGCATCCGCTAAATATAATTCCAATGGAGAGCCCTTTGATTAAATCTACTGCTAAATTACTAAATAGACGCAAACAAGAAGCGACAAAAAAATAATGGTAAACATTATTATATTCATACTAAAATCGAATGTATATTGTTAGATTACAGCTCAAACAAAGGTCAACACACTCAGACCATTAACGCACTGTTCATCTAAAGTTGCAGGGCTTGTTATTGAGGAAACCTCCCACACATATATACTCTCTGGAAATAGCCTTGTGACATTTTCCAAGATCACTAGGGGCCCTAACCAAAGCAAGCAAATAACCCACATGCCACAACAACACGACAACCTTTCAGAAGTCTCAGTATTCCCTTTAATACGTGCCTTTAAAGGGAAATGGTTTCCCCTCAAGAGTTAAAACTAATTCAAACAAGAACCTAAGAGGGCAATCGAAACAAAGGCATAATTGCCAAACAACACAAGATTGACATACCAAAAGTCCCTACCATGGGGCACAAACAACATTCACATTTTAAATTAACCTTTAGTCAATCGAGAGAGGCTTTTATCGAAGGCCACGGACAAGCAACGACCAAGAAGTCAAACTTGAAGGGAAAAGCAGGCCTACTGCAAAGTGAATTTTCTCTAAAAAATCAACAGGACAGAGTGCAGAGCAGCCAGCTATACAAACATAACATGAGGTAGCGAGTATGTCGTTTAGTGGGAGCCAAAGTGCACAATAGTTCGGAGGGCTACCAAGATAAACAAAACAACCAAAAACAACATGGGGCTTGCTTACATACTTTAACAAATCTCCACCCATCTCCCTAATTTATTATAAGTTTTCACTCCACAAGGGATGTTTTTTTTTCCTGTCTGGGGTTGAGACTAAGTCGAGCAGCATGGCAGATTGGTGCGATCCAGATGGTTCCGTCACGTGGATGCTCGTAGATGAGTGAGTAACATGGAGAGTAGCGGCGGCTGTGATATGATGGAATAAAAGCAGACCTGGTGCGAGGAAAGAGTATTAGTTATGTGGTGTGTGTGCGTTGACGGTTAATACCCCACACTGAAGCAGGGGTGGACGATTCGTCAAAAAGTTCCTGGCGAGGTAAAAATAGCCCCACAGACGCGTGGCTACAGGAATTATAGAATATGACCGCACATGCATCCACTACGCGCTAACGATGTTTCATCGTCGCTCACCTCCCAGAAGATTTTCACCTCCCAGAAGACTTTTCTTCCGAATTCGCCCAACTAATGTCATTACGACAGAGGGAGGATATTCACTGCATTTTAGAAATGAAACCGTCTAAAAAGATCTGATTGAGGCCTACTTATGTCTTTATTTTTCAAATCGCCCACCCTCCAAATAGACTTTCGATGTAGATATAAACCCAAACAAGGGTTTGTTTACAACATACTGTATATTTTGACTTATTGTAAGACAAGACTTGTTTTTGTACCGTTATTTTTTAAACACTACTGGCCTTATTTGCCAAGCAGCCATCTTGGTTCAGAACTCTAGCTGGGTGGAGCAACCGAACACGGAATCAAGATGGCCGCTGGCTGAATAGATCCTACAGGTTTTAAAAATGCAACCCACAGTATCTTATAGATGCTGTCAGGGTTATTTATTTGTTAGGGTAAGGACTGGGAGGGTGAGGTCTCCCAGTCCTTCCTCTCTGCAATAAACGGAAACAAATATTCTGATATCCCGTTCCCACTAAATCCAATCAGGAGAGCGATCTCAACAAAGTGGGCGGTCCTATCTGCGTGGTCCCAGCCAGGCAGCAGCATTCAGTGTTTTCTGAGAATGGCAGTACAGGCAAAGCTATACCAGCGCTACCATAAACGGCTAACAAGACCAGACAGTTAGCCAAAAATAAAAAAGGAGTCATGCAAGACCCACGCCTATTTCAGTGTGGTCAACGATCGGTGGAAAAAAGTGACGAACAAGTTGGGGGGGGGGGGTGGAGTTAGCCAAAATGACGACATCTCCTACAGCTCCTTGAAGCAGCGGCAGAAGTAAACAATCCATCCTCTCCTCGACACTGTAAAACCACAGTGGTTGTCAGTGGTAACCCTGATGAAGGGAGAACCGTGTATCTTGATCAAATTGTGCTAATTCTTTTTGGGAAAAATCCCACCAAAGATGGTGCCGCTCTGCTGGTAACCAGGGGTGGGGGAGGGGGGCAGAGGGGGGCAGAGGGGGCAGCACATTGATGGAAGAGCAACAGAAGAGAAAATCAATATTTGTAGGATGGATGAACCCCATCCCCACTATCTCGCTCCATTCTCTCTCTCTCTCTCTCTCTCTCTCTCTCTCTCTCTCTCTCTCTCTCTCTCTCTCTCTCTCTCTCTCTCTCTCTCTCTCTCTCTCTCTCTCTCTCAGCCTCCCTCCTCCTCTCTTCTCTTTCTGCCTTCTCTCTCCTCTCCGTCTCTCCTCCCTCTCTCTCCTCCCTCTCTCTCTCTCCTCCCTCTCTCTCTCCTCCCTCCTCCTCTCGTGTTTTGAGCCGGCTGTCTGGGGGAGGCAGGCTGTTCCGCTTCCCTACTGCTTTCCACACTGGATGGCCTTTATCGCTTGCCAGAATCCCTCATTTACTGTGCTTACTTTAAAGCTCTTTATCATACATATTGGAAACAGAGGGGAAGCTGCTGTAGGTGTGTGTCTGTGTGTGTGGGACTGTGTGCGCGTGTGAAATATCGTCGGGGGATACAGAGCGCCAACCATGTGTGTTGTGTTTTTCCGCATACTTAGGATTCTTTTGTGTGTGTCGTGACCTTTTCTATTGTACCTCATTAGTACCTTTGTGTTGCGGGCATTGTGTGTGTAAGTGTGCGTATGTGTGTGTGTGTGTGCGTGCATCTGTGCGTGCGTGTGTGCGTGTGTGTGGTGTTTTCGCTCCCGTTAGTTATTGATGTATGAGTGTCCTAGTTGCTGTGGCTGTTACCTCGAGCTGATAAATGGTGGCCAACTCAACACTGCACACCCCTCTCTCTCTCCCTCACTCCCCCCCCCCCCCTTTCCCCCTCCTTCCTCCTTTCCAATGTGTGTCTGGATTACGGGAAGCCGCGGGCCTGGGTTTGTTCCCTACTACCGAATGGGAGAGATGACTGAAAATCTGTGTCGCTCACTCCCTTTCATCCCACTGAATATCGTCACTGGAGGACGACTGTACGGCAAGAATCACTCCCCTGGCTGTCTGCTCATATACTGTGATGATATATATATCTATAGGCTATATATATATGCCTATAGATCCATCTTTTAAACCAGGCATATGGACTTGCGTCATTAGCACATCTGTGTGCTCTTGCTATCCTTCTATTTATGTCAAGCGTCCTTGGGTTGCTTTGAAAGGCCTGCAAATTTACCCTCAGAAGAGAACTGGAAAAAGCCATGAAAAGAAATCTGTCCGAGATCACACATCGGAGTGTCTGCCCAAACTTACGAAGCACAGGAGAACACCTTACTAGTGGGTGTTCTGGAGAGCTATATCTGTGGACAATTTAGAAAAGGCTCTTAATGACTTATCACCCTCAACACCTGGTGGCCAAACCACAGCCTTTTAAAGTTATTATTATTGACATTATTCAGTATTCTTATCCTGCGTAACCTGGCGAGCGATTCTCAAAACTGCAATCATCACAGAATCGCTCTCTACGTCGGAGGCCAAATGCACTCCATCCTGCCATACATCGCCTTGCATTAATCACGTCCCCGCGCCGTAATGTCAACCAGGCCATCCGTCACGATGTCAGCGACAGGCAGCGTCAACCGCTGGCAGTGATGGACGGGGGCACGAGGGGAGGCTGGGATTACATGCCGCGCGGACGTGCGTTCTGGGTATTTGGTCTCTCGTAGGAACGGGAAACCCTCCCCTGCCATGCTATCCCCGCTGGCCGTGGCAAGGTTTTTTGTTTTTTGAGTCATGCAGCGTCCAAGGAGGCAGCTTACATGACAAGCAGCGTCATCGCCATCGTTTGGGCTTGATGGCGCGCAAACAATGAGTCACTTCATCGGTGGATCGTCGCCTCTGTTGTCATTGTTCCGGAGTGCTGAGGGGGAAGGACAGCACTGTGTGCGTTTGGTGGTTTTATCAATGGGAACAAAAGAAATATAGCAACCAATTATTAAGTTTAGGAAAAATCTGTCAACCGCTATAAAGGGCCTCTTGCCTGTGTAATTGCCATTTGGGAAAGCAATGTTTTGCTTCTATAAATGTGCTCCTCTAAGAGCAGCACAGTGCATTCCCCTCAAGCATGCTAAGTACATTTCCAATTTACACTGTGCTATTAGCAATTTCATTACATCGCCCTTCACTTCTTGCTGTGTAGGAAATTAAACTATTTGTTGAGACGCTCTTGCCCGAACTCAAACGCTGATTAGAATTCTTGGATCCACTTCTTGAAACGGACCATAAGTGTCACCTAAAGTATATACATACCTATATATAAGCAGGCTTCGGGGCATTGATTTCCCAATTAAGTATTTAATAATAGAGTTTTATTAAATTATTGCCCTTCAAAATATACTGCTACTTAATAATATTCCCAGGGATCTGACCGGTCTCTTCTTCCTCCTCGTCACCTTCCAGCTGGTGTCTACCAGATGGCCCTGCTTTCTCACAAAACATTGACGCTTTCGTCGTGAATGTGATGAGATTAATAAAACAAACAGAAAAAAATCAAATCCTAACATGACGTTCTGTCTTGTTAGAATGTACAAATAGGAGGGGGGAGGGGGTTGGGATTATGTGTGCGTATGCTGTCAAGGTTGAAGTGAGGATGAACACCTCCACAAAGGTTTAGGAAGACAAATGCATGAAAGCATAGTGGGATTCTGCGATAACACATGTTCATGCTAGCACTGTTAAGGATCCAGAAATTGCATTTCCCAGTTGAATGATTCATTTGCCTAATTCTGTTTTTTATGAACACACACACACACACACACACACACACACACACACACACACAATATGTTAAAAAAATATATATATATCAAAGAAATGGACAAGGAAGTGTACAACAGTGCTCCCCGCAAACTGCTTGAAGAATGAGTTTGTCATTGAAAGTTCCCTCTCTTATATCATCATCATATTACTTTATGCATTAGTACAACTTTTTTTATTCAGTCGAATAACAACTGGTTGGTTTATCGCTTTATGATCGCAGATTTAATCAGAGACTGAGGTGTGGGCAGTGGCCAGGGGGAAGTCGTTTGAAGAAAAGTAAAACCGGGGACATATACACCGTACGTCTTTGTTTAATGGCAATTGGAATTGAACAACCACTATCATGTGGTGACAATAGAAGGTGTAACGGCTAAATCGATAAGACATGAAGCCCATCGCATCGATGTTGCTATGGTGTTAAGTATTATGCGAAAATCAATCAGGAGCTTGGATGAACTGTACTGTTATATTTGAAATTAACGTGTGGATTCAGAACCACCTTGTGGGGGCATGAAGCTGAACTGTCATTAAATATATGTTGATTATTCTTTAATTCTGTTGTTGGCCCATGGCATTTTTCTTACTACTACCGTCTCCACTGAGATTATTTAGCTGTGTTTTTCTGGCTCTGTGCTGTGTACTGAGTATTATTATTGTTGTTTTAAAGGTTGACTTTTCTGTCTTGCATCATACTGCATTGTTCGCTTGACATTCATTTCCCATGATAGTATGAAACATTTTCAGGTAGCCTGAATTTACCTCTAGACTAACAACAGATACAGATGCTTTATGGGCTCTCAGAAGTAGAGGAAGTCAAGAAGGCAAACAACTAGTAAATGATGTGTTGAAGGTTGAGTTGGTTGCCAGTTTTTAAACAACTGCAGTTTATTTTGGGGCGGTAGAATTCTACTTTTGTGCATCACCAGTTTAGGGTCTATTTTTAAATCTTCATCGATGTGGCAAAATACTCTTAATAGAAACGCTTGCTGGTGTCGACTTTGTTGAGCTGTTGTTTGTGTTTGCCGAAATAGCTTTTATACAATGCAACTAAATGAGCTTTTCCCCCCAAAGTCACAGGCACCCAGGGGTGAACCTAAGCGCGCTAGACGTTTCAGTAAAAGGCAAATAAAGTCAATAAGCCAAGAGACGGACGGTCATCTGAAGATAAACACAGAGTTAGGGTGGAAACAGTTAAAACCGCCCGGGTGAGACAACAGCTTAAATGTTGGTTTGCTTTTTTTGCAGTCTGACCTGGTTTGAGACTCCCGTAAGATGTTCAGAGGAGAGGAAGCATGAACATGATAGTGATGGGCTCCCTGGGTTCCCATAGAGGTTAATGTCTGTGGAAGAGATTTTTTTTAACTTTACTGAGAATGCCAGTGCAGTGCAAGATTCACTTTTTAATTATTGAGTTTTGCACGTGCCTGCGTTTGTGTGCGCATGAACTGTGTGTGCGTGCGTGTAGACAGTGCACACACACACACACACACACACACACACACACACACACACACACACACACACACACACACACACACACACACACTGCCTGCACATCTCTCCACCCAACCCCCCCCATTCAGAAAATCACTAATGATTACACTTTCATGAGCTGTTGTTGAACCCCCTCATCTATCTTGTATCTGGGGGGTTGTAGGCGTCCAGCCTACAGACATATGATACAGAGATGCAGAAGCCATTGAAGGAAAAGGTTGAGACAGTGTGTCTTAACAGCATACATCTTTTAATAGGAGGTGGGTTTAGGTCAAACTAAAACAGTGTACAAATCCCTCTTGCGCAACAGATACAAGTTTCTATATGTAAGAGTTTATTGTCAAGGGATGAAGTATATTCATCTCTTTATCCTCACTTATCATCGTTTCTGCTAGTGTCTACGCAAAGACTTTGATAATATACTGTATAAACCTTCATTTTTTGGTGGATTTAAATAATCTCATCCTTTATTAGGTAGTCTCATATTGCAGGAAGTAAAAATGTGAAGATAAAGTCTCTCAAAGCATCTGATCATTTTAGCATCCCCATTTGAAATGAATAATGCTAAATTGTTTTGCGGCACCCACTCACGAGCACTTGATTGATGAGTAAATAAATGAACCCTTCATTTTGTTTTCCACTGCTATCCTGCACTTGTCCCAGAAAGTTTGTCTCATAGAATTGAAATTTGCAGTCACTTCAGTATTGATTGTACACTTGGATTGTTCCAGGCCCCGATTGTAATGTCGCTCTGAATTAATCCATCTGCCAGATGAATAAATGTACTAATTATTAAGAGAAGCAGCACAGGACAACGCCTCGAGGGGTATCACGCGACGAAGACAAAAGCCATTACCGGGGATCGACAGGCCGGTTTCAACAGCGTGGCGTCATGCACACTGCTAGTAGGAAAACTAGCTTTTCTTTGCCTCTTGCGGGCGCGTGACGTTGAATAACAAACTCGTCGTCCAACAATGGCCACGCAGGCGACAGCCTGGCCGTGATTGAACGACAAAATCCTTCCTGCTCCTCCCTGGTACCAACGTATGTTCTTCCCACTGACGAGCAGATGGTCACCAGGTGGCCGCTGACTTGTCGAGGGCGAGCCCCTGCGGTGGTCGCCCCCGACGATGACGACAACGACGATGACGGCGGCAACGTCGACGACGGCCAAGTGTTGCGTTAATCCGATTTCCATGGCGATCGGCGGAACCTAGTGGTTCCCGCCGCAGCTGTCTGGGCTGTTAATGGAAGGGCCTCGGGCGTGGGAAACCTGCCCCTTTTACGAATGGCAGCCGGCCACGGGATTGTGATCTTCCCCTGGCCAGCACGCCTACCACAGCTTCCCTCCCTACTTTTACTAGCGTATAAAATAACTTCACCTACTTTGTCTCCTTAAGCCCCCGCCGCCAAGGGTAAACCGGAAGATGAGCCACGACGGGGCGAACACCTGGCTGTGTTAATAGAAATGGAGACTTCGGCCGCCACCGTCAGGGTCTGTCTGGGTGGGCCCGGCGCCAGGAAAGTCTTCATATTAATGCCGTCCCTGCCTCAGTGCCGTTGTGTGGTTAATCGCAGCCAGACACTTCATTACAGCGTCAGTGTTTAGTCTGTTGAGGATGCAAGACTTAGTTTCTCTGCCTCAGCTGGGAGTTCGATTTTACGCTGGGATTAAACATGAAAAGCTACAAACAAAGATTGACCCATTTTCTGCATAATGAGTCTATGCCAGTTGCGGAACGCGTTTATCAAAAGCGTCTCACGATACCATGAGTGCAGAGATTCCTTAGCATGGGTGGCATCAGAAAGAATCGAACCCGGAACCTTTGTCGTTTTCCGTGCCATGCTGGACCAGTAGAGTTTTCTACAAGTAAACCATTACCACAGATAAATAAAAGGGATACACGGCTTATTCTGTGTGCTTTTGAAGCACAGTGTTGATGCCGGCTTGGCCTTCAGTTTTTCTGACTGAATGGTCTCAATGCCGACTTCAATAGTCTTCAAAGCAACACTGTTCAGTTAATAACAATGTGTCATACAAGCCATTGTTTTGCTTCAAATCAAAACAATGAGATGACATGGTGGTGTTTAGGATTATACTTCTGGCACACATGTATTTCATTAAAATACCAACAGTGGGAAAACTCATTCCGCTATCCTGCTAGGATCCTCTTTATGCATAAATCAATCCCACAACAAACACCTAATATTAAAACCATCATAGATTCAATTGCTTCTTGTATTCATGTATCTAGCCTGGAAACAGTCATTGATGGTGGTCTTAAAAGCATATCTAAAATCTACTATACAGTTCCTGTAAAACATAAAATTAACAGAAGACCTGTGAGCACCGTTTTTATGTCCAACCTCATCCATTGCACAATGGATTAGTTTTTCTACAGAATTGATACAGACCTGACCATAGCAAACCACCATCACAGGTCTCAACATTATTTTCTTCATCAAACATGTTAATTAAAGATCCTCTGGCTGAACATTAAACCAAGACGACCCTTAGACCTTCATATTGACGAGAATCACATAAAGAGAATGCATTATGGCTTCACATAAAGGGAGCCATAACGCATTTCCCTCTCTATTTTTGTTAGGAAAAATATCTACTGTATAAAATTGTATCCCCAGCCGGAAGCGTTTTCATGTGCCATCTTTCTCTCTTCTGTCTTATATTGTAGTCTTTAATATTATGTAATATATACGTTGTTATACCATTAAGATTAATTTGTTTCTTGTGTTGTAATTTCCATTTTATTCTTCTCCAGTCTGCAGAGTGGGCATACTCTCATTTCATCATTATTGTAACACGTCAACAAGAGAATTTGTTGATCTGTTACCATGGTGCAGTGATGCTCTCACATCACTTCATGTTTTTTAATGTCGCATTCAAAGGGGGGAAGGATGGTGCAACTTTGGCTGCGGCTTAGGTGATTGGCTCTTGGACAAAAGGTTCTCGGGTTCGATTCCACGCGTTTGCAGGCTATCTTGAGCCAGTCCGCTTCAACCTTGAGCAAGATGCCCCTTACCAACCAGCCTGCTCCTCATCGACCTGCACATGAATTCACTGCAAACTGTGTGCAAAATGTACTCCAAATAAAAAAAAAATGGCGATTATGCTGGTTCACTGTTATTACGTTTATGCTAATTGTTTATTGATCGCCTTTGATGGAACACATCAACGCTAGCCTTTTTCGCATACATTTTTAATACAAACCGGCAGGCCTGTATTCACCTCTTATCTAAGTAGCACCAAGCAGGACTTTCCACCAGCCCTTACGCCATGTGCATACTATACTGTAGTTAGCTCCGGTCTCATTTCTTTATTTCATTTTTTCCAACTAACCATGGTGACCTTTCCTTTTTACTCTGCCAATAATTGTACCGCCTCAGGTATTAACCTCAAATAGCTATATGAAGATGGAGAGAGAGACACCGAGAGACAGAGAGAGAGAGTAACAGAGAGGCAGAGAGAGAGTGAGAGAGAGAGAGAGAGAGAGAGAGAGAGAGAGAGAGAGAGAGAGAGAGAGAGAGAGAGAGAGAGAGAGAGAGACGAAAGAGAAAGCACGCAAGAGTGAGCTAGAGAGAGAATAAAAAGATAAATAGATGTCACCTGCTCTCTGAAGAGGCCATTGCGACACCCCTCCTCCACCCAACCCCACCTCCACCCAACCCCACAAACCCTGCAGGTCCGAATATCTTTCTCCACCCATCCCCCGACAAATCCATCCTCATCGCCTCTAAAAGCTAATACTCAAGTGCCACAGGCCCGCAGGCTTCCCTTACACCACCCACACCCACCCATGCCTCCATCCTCCTGGGCCCCCCCCCCCCCCAGCGCCCCCCCGTAGCCACGACGACTCCTCGGTTTCCCAACAGAACAGAAAGGGTACACAGACGAAAAAAACAACAAATGAGGGAAAGGTTAATGTATTCGCTGTGACGTTATCCTTAGCTTATACCTCGGCAGACGACACGCCGCTCAACCGGAGTGCTGCCGCCGACGCACGCACACAACGCACACTAACACAAACACACAACGCACACTAACACACACACACAACGCACACTAACACACACACACAACGCACACTAACACACACACACAACGCACACTAACACACACACTAACACTCACTCAACGCACACTAACACACACACAACGCACACTAACACACACACACAACGCACACTAACACACACACACAACGCACACTAACACACACACAACGCACACTAACACACACACACTAACACACACACAACGCACACTAACACTCACTCAACGCACACTAACACTCACTCAACGCACACTAACACTCACTCAATGCACACTAACACACACACAACGCACACTAACACACACACTAACACTCACTCAATGCACACTAACACACACACAACGCACACTAACACTCACACAAAGCACACTAACACACACACAACGCACACTAACACTCACACAACGCACACTAACACTCACACACAACGCACACTAACACACACACTAACACTCACTCAACGCACACTAACACACACACAACGCACACTAACACTCACACAACGCACACTAACACACACACAACGCACACTAACACTCACACAACGCACACTAACACACACACTAACACTCACTCAATGCACACTAACACACACACAACGCACACTAACACACACACTAACACTCACTCAACGCACACTAACACACACACAACACACATTAACACTCACACAAGGCACACTAACACACAACGCACACTAACACGCACACAACGCACACTAACACACGCATACAACGCACACTAACACACAACGCACACTAACACACACACAACGCACACTAACACTCACACAACGCACACGCACACAACACACACTAACACACACACAACGCACACTAACGCACACACAGCCCGCTTTCTTAATTAACACCCGACAGCCATTTTCCGTCCTCGGGTCGGCGCGTGATGAGGACCGATTTAAATCCCATCGTTTCTCCCATTAGCACCTCACCATGCTGACCATTAAGGGCCCACAGCGCGGCCTGCTAACAGAGGACGACGCCAAGGGAACCCCCCCCCCCTCCCATTTGATTACTATGCATCTAAAATGGCTGCCTTTCAGAGCCCCCGCCACCAGCTATATCGACAGACACTGAGGGGACTCATCAGGGGCCATTATTGTCCTGGCCGCCGACCAGCCGTGGGAAGATCTAAGGGCCCAGTGTGTGTGTGTGTGTGTGTGTGTGTGTGTGTGTGTGTGTGTGTGTGTGTGTGTGTGTGTGTGTGTGTGTGTGTGTGTGTGTGTGTGTGTGTGTGTGTGTGGGGTCTTCTGATCTGAGCGCAGCTTGAGGGTGATTTGAGGATGAGTATCGGTATGAGATCATGATTATTAGTCACTACAGTGTGTGTGTGTGTGTGTGTGTGTGTGTGTGTGTGTGTGTGTGTGTGTGTGTGTGTGTGTGTGTGTATATATATAATATCCTATTATATTATATTTTGTTCTTTATTTATATCAGCATCACAATTTAAAAATGTAATCAGACTAGAAGGTTGAATAAGTATTTCAGTCTGAGAGCTAAACTACTCCTACACAATATTTACGTTTCTGCAAATTTGATGAAAGAAAAATGTTATTAATAGAGCAGAGAGAGTTTATTGAGTTACTTGAGTTTCCCAGTTCAACAGTTTTACTGCATTCAAACTTATTAAACCCTGGCAATAGTAAGGTTTAATTTGGATAAAGTTATCTGTGAGGCAGATAGATTCAAAGATAAATAATCATCAATGATTCATTGTGAGATCCAAATGCATCAGACTCCTGGCAGATCAAAAAGCAACCACTCTCTTATCTAATATGGGAGGTCCAAATCTGTCCAAAAGTAAATAATCTCTTTAAAAGCATGGCTTTCAAGTGTTTGCAAATTCCAAAACTATTTCTTATTTTTTAATTTCACACTTTTCCGTCTGTTGCAGTCCAGCATAGGAGGCAAAAACACATTGATTGTATCACTCGGAATGGGCAAGCTGAGCAGTTTTATCCCCCATCTTTTTGTCCTCCTGGTCACAGTTTATATTCTTTCAGTTGACCAAAACGCACAAAGAAAACAGACAGTTATGAAAATGTAATGACGACCCACACAAAAGAAACCACTGAAACCCGGCCACCCCTCCACACACACACACACACGCACGCACACACACACACACACACACACACACACACACACACACACACACACACACACACACACACACACACACACACACACACACACACACACACACACACACACACACACACACACACAAACAGAAAGAAACCCTCCTTATTTTAACAAACGTCTCATAAAAACAAACAAACAACTGTGATAATGGGCGGGAGCCTCTCTCACACACACAGAAGCTGTACAAACAGCAGCATTTGTCTGGTGGCGGACTGTAATGATTGGGGGGGGGGGGGGTTGCATAAGGATGTGGGGATAAACAGTGAGCACTGGGAGACACAAGAAGTGCTTGTACGAGACACCAAGGGTGCCCAACGGGTCTCAACATCACGGCATAGCCCACTGATGCCAAAGCCACCGTAGCCTAGGTACGCCTCTCCTGAAAATGTTAGCTGTCAGGGGTGACAGACCACACTTCCTCTTTCCAATCCTGTTGTCCGTTTTTCAGCGGTTGGCTAATATTTTGTTCAGTGCGACTTCATGAAAGACCCTCAGATGTCAGTGAACCGCGGCCATGATGCAGAGGTATAATTCAGCCTTCAGAAACCATTCCAAACTATATCCTGGAGCCAGCTGGCACACAGTCCATGTTTCCACACAGATGTTGCCTTTTCTTGTATCATTTTATTAATAAATATATATACACACACACAGGCATTTTAGTTTCCATGGCGACCAGGTCAGACAAATCACTTGGGTAAATACAATGACAGCTTTGTTGTGGCAATTATCTCCCGTAGTTCAGCAAAATTATATGCCAGTAGCAAACCCTAACAAGTTGTGTACAGGGAGCGACAACAAATTAAAAGCATAAATGATGCGTCAAATGTAAAAAACAGAAACAGTAACAAGAAAATAATAAATAATATACAACCACAATATCTAAGGTTGAACGACACAGATAACCCTGCCGAGACACATTACTATTTCGAGGCCACATGATAGTATTTCGCTGTCGCGACTACAAAAATATATCCTCTGTCAACTTTGGGGCTCTTTAAACTACCTGCACTACCTGCTCGCGAAAGTTTCTGATTTCAATGTCAGTCTCCGTGAATCAAAGCATCTGCTGCACACTAAATACTACAATTATATAATCCATATTTGTTTAAAAACCGCAACTGTTACGCCCGAGTCACCACATCAGCAAACATAGACTCATCTTAACTGTGAAGTGCAGGCCAAAGTTTTCCCAGAGTCTATCATTACCAACAACATCTACCTACGTCATTTATAATCACAACATGCCATTTGAGTCAACAGCACACCACTCCTTTTCGGTGCTTTCCCAAACGTACGCTCGTGGACAACACAGCTGTAGGGTTGGAGTCTGCGTCGTGTAGAGCAGGATATGACATAGATGCCACTGGTTGATTGGTGGATTGCTATGCAGTAGCGAATGGCATCACAGCTGGTATCTGTTTATCGAGACACTCTGCTGACATCTCGCAGCCTTCGCCCAAATAAAACCGGATATTTTGCCCTACAGTCGCCATCTGTCTGCGTACACTTCTGTCTGAGATTAGGCTGAGGGACACAGCATGTGAATTGGATAAAAGGGCACTTTTCCCACACTCTGGCCACTCTAAGGGCACTGCAGTTACTATTTTATACCATCTAGCCATTAAGCGGGTGCAGTTATACAAACGTGCTAAAATGGCATAGATACACGTCATTAATGAGCATGAATGAGCTTGGCATCATGATGAGGGTCTAGAGGTGCCTACAGGTAGACTGTGGCCATTGGGATTCGAACCCAGAACCTTTAACCTGGGAGTCAAAAACACGAACATTGCTTATTATTATTGCATTGTTCATAGAAAGTCATATTTGTGACAAAAGCTTTCTCTCTTATGAAATATTAGATCCGTTAATTCATCTGTTGTAACCAGCAACCCCCCAGTTGCCTGACAACCTGTTCTTGCGGCATCGGCATATCATTGTGGATTATTGATGGAAAACGTAACAGCAAAGTGTTGTTTCCAATGTGGGGCTATGTTAGGACACCGTGTGCATTAAATATGCCTTTGATTAATAGTGTTGGTTATTATTTGACAAGCTATTATATCAAACTGTATTTCTAAGATGCATATGTGGGGCGTATTACCTTTAGTAGTTAAATACTTAGGGGATACTAATAATAATCATAGGGAAGGGATGCAATTTTATTTTCACTGTATGCAGTTCTCAGATTTATTTAATTTTTTTCAGAAATATTCTAAAAACAAGAAGGTTCTCTCCGTATTTTTCGTCTTCCGTTGAACGCTGAGTGACAGCGCGTCCCAGCGGGGGCTTTCAGGAAGAGGTAATCAACCTTGGACTGCAGGTGCGGGTGGTTTAAAATTCATAGGGAGGGCGTTTTAACTGTGGCGCACCGCACCGCGGGGTCCCCGTAGCAGTCGGGCTTCACAGAGGAGGAGAACACCGCAAAAGCATTACTCGCTGTGCAAAAACGGGCCAAAGCTGTGATGGGATTCACGCTGATATGTTCACAAGCCAAGGAGAGTTAGCTGGGTTATATACAGGTGTGTGTGTGTGTGTGTGTGTGTGTGTGTGTGTGTGTGTGTGTGTGTGTGTGTGTGTGTGTGTGTGTGTGTGTGTGTGTGTGTGTGTGTGCGCGCGTGCGTGTGTGTGGTGGGTGTGTGTGAATATCTAAGCTTAAAGCTATGTGCATTTACTTGATTTATGGTGAGCTTGGTTAAATGGCAAGGCAAAAGGCAGGAGGGGTAGGGGGGGAGGCAGGCAGAGACAAAGTAAAGAGAAGATAATTGCATACATTCCCCTAAATAAATAAAGTGAGTGTAAAACAAAACTAAGAGTAATGGTTGTAGTGGTGTATAGTTTTAAAATATACAAGGGCTGTGATAAGGGGTGTGCAGAGAGTAGTTTGAGGTAGCATATCCCATGCTGATATTGAACTATAACCACACCACTATGAGTCTCCGCATGACACCAGGACACTGCTTCTGATTTCTTCTTGACCTCCCCAGTGTTATCCAGGGTTCAAATCCTTCTGTATATTCTTCCATTTCAGATTGACTGTTTTTTTTTTTTTTACAGAGCAACTGTTTGATCGTGGGGAGAGGCCACATTCAGAGGCTGAGACGCCATCACAATGTCTTTTGAAAGCCTTTGATGCAGACCAAAGTTGCGCATTGCCAATAATTCCCTGGGATTCCACGGGCTTCAAAGCTGCTTGCTCTCAACTACAATAGCAGCTCAAATTGCTTTCGCTTTGATTGAATCCATTTGATCGATGATGGGGTTAATCGTCAAAGAAGATCTTATTAGTCAAGCGTTTACCTTTTTTAACCGGTAAACAAATGACATCAAAATAATTAAATTGTTTCTATTTTTCTGAATTTTCGCATAGTGGGAAGTCACAGATTTGGTAAACATGTGACCTGAAGGTCTGACGTTTGCTGGTTTTGGGTGTCAAGAAACATGAATGGTAATTAAGCCAGTGTGTACTGCAAGGAGTGACAGCATATGGGCTGTATTTCTTCCCAGTTAACAAACGTTATGGAAAGTCTGCTATTCAGTCATTAGTAATTAAATATGCAAAAATTCACAGTCATATTAGCTTCATTGCTGACCTTGGAACATCATATTTAGTTCCCTTTTTTCTCTTGCATGCTTGAGGTTACACATGTGTGTGTGTGTGAGATATATAACTATAAATATATGGCATGGAGACCGTGACGTTTAGGTAGGCAGGGTTTAGATACTATCCACAATATGGTATAATCATTTAAAGGGCCCCTATTATTCACCAGGTGTGAGTGTGAATACCCATTACAAGCCGTAGTGACATCACAAGGGGGAGTGTCCACCTAGACCAGCCTACCCACTGGACTTGGAGCAAATGTACCTCATGTACCCGTCTTACATGTAGGTGGACACAACGACGTGTGATTTTCATAACGGCTTTTAATGGCCAATCCTAATCACACCTGGTGGTATAATAGGGACCCTTTAAGACATAATAGCGACACTTTGGTTTAAGTATTATGTCAGTAATTAGTGGGTAGTGGTTCTAGAAGAATGAAAAACTCCAAGATTACATGGCAAATATCCAGAGACTTGAAATTACCCGTATATGTATTCAGGAGCAGTTCTATGCCTATATATCAGTTATTTCAGCTTGTAATGTAGCATATGCATATGGATCAAAGTACTAAGAGACTCATACACACAGAAGTATGTGTGCATGAGAAAGCAATCATGGAAATATTATCTGGTATTTTATTTGCAGAGGTCCAATATGTCATAGATATTTTTTTATGATTAATATTATAGAGTGAGACAGAGAGGAAGGTATGGGATACAGAGGGGAGGACAGGCCGCAAATGACCACGTGCAGGATTCGAACCCGGGTAGCTGTGATCAGGACTGAGCCTATATGGTACGCGCTCCTCCCGCTGAGCCTCCTGGGCGCCCCCGGGGTACAATATTTTAAGGATTCACGTGTAAAATAAAGTTTCTTACAATGCTGCCATTGTCGTTTTGTCTAGCATGGTAAAGATTGACCCAGGGAGATCAGACATCGACAAGACGGTCGTTTCGCAGAGCGGGCACAACACGCACAAAGTGGCTTTGATCTATTCAAGCGCACCGGTTGACTGTCAGAGTGAGACACAGAAACGCGTCCTTTAGAAGGCCATCTGGACGCCGGTACACGCCTCGACATCCCACGTGGAAACGCGGACGCAGTACACTCGATCACGTGACCTGTCGGCAACGGGGACGGGGGAGGGGAGGGGGGGTGCATGTGGACGAAACGTCTACCATGTGCGCGTGCGTTAAGCAGCCCCACAGCATGCAATTAGGGAGGAATAACAATGCCATGTGGCGTGTAATTAGCAACAGGGATCAACTCTCATCCACTTATAATGGCGCCCTGACCTCAGCCAGAGCCCAGAAAGTCAATTTCACTCTCCAAGACTATTTCAATATATTAACACCAAGAAAGTATGAAAGTGAAGTACCACGCGAACCCAAGTGTGCAGCCACACCTAAGCAGCTGCGAACACAGCGAGCTAATAATAACAAATTAGGCTGCTTATTCCCCGACCAAGTGTTTGTTTATGTCAAGAGGCATTTGTTGGCGATTCTAATGGAGTACTTTTTAAATTGTACCTGACCTTGTAGTTTCCTTTTCAGTTAAACACACTCAGGTTTATCCCCAGGATCAATGGGCATAATTCCCAAATTACAGCAGATCTTTAAAATGTAAACTCTTTTTAACTTTGAATTTGAACGAACACAACGCCACCGCCACACAACATTGCGATCAGCTGTTGAACCGCTGTGTTGCCAACAGTTCCAGGGCGCAATAGGCGAGAGGGACTTAGAGGGTTATGCCCGGAGACAGGCCCAACGAAACCAGCAAAGACCAGGCATATCTCTAGTGCACTGTGATCACTAAGCACCTCGTGATCTCTAAAAGAGACATTAATCCCAGCCCTATGGGAAAGCATGTTTCCTTCAGTTAAAAGATGGCTGTTGTATTAAGATTAGAGCTGTCAAGCGATTCAAATATTTAATCGTGATTAATCGCATTAATGTCATAGTTAACTATTATTAATCGCGATTAATCGCAAATTCTTTTTCTATGCTAAATATCCCTTGATTTTTTTGTCCCATAATTCTTCTCATTTTAATTCTCTTATCAACATGATGAAGTGCATCGGCTTGCCTTGTGCAAATGATTTTCTATTGATAACAACATTGGCATATACTGATCAAAACAGGACGATACAAAAAAAGAGCCTATAGTGCAAATAAACGACTGCTTTGAACAAATGTCATTTGCACATAGCAGTCAGGCTACTGCCTCTTTGTTTTGAGCCAAAAAAAAATTATTATTATTATTATTTTTTTTTTAATAAAAAAATTACGTTAATCGCGCGATACAATTTTTAACGCCGTTAAATTTGGTTTGCGTTAACGCCGTTAATAACGCGTTTAACTGACAGCTCTAATTAAGATACACTAAATGCATGCCATTTAGTAGCATTATAAAAAAAAAGGGGCATGGTGACTTTTTTTGTCCTCCACCTGCTGATTGACTAACGTGCACATCATGTGTAGCATGCAAATGTCTACACATACACACAAACGCGAGCAAATACACACACAAACGCGAGCACACACACACAAACGCGAGCACACACACACACACACACAAAAAAACACACACACACACACACACACACACACACACACACACACACACACACACACACACACACACACACACACAGTGGATCAGTCATAATTACAATGGCTGTCGGACAGTCCCCTCTGAGATTAAAAAGGTCTTGGGGACCAATTATCAATTTCCTTGCTCACCTTCAGCAAAGGGCAGCGTGCAGACGGCCAGGGACAGAGAGCCAGGCCTCTGCTGTCAGATCCTGGCTGACAACGGGCCGGCTAACATTGACGCACTGCTGATGAATTCTTTAATATATAAACAAAACAGCCAGAGTGAAGACTATGTTGTACGCCAACAGGACCCGACCAGAGTTGAGCTTTTTTTTTAAATTATTATTACAACGCTTCTAGGATGCTGTGCAGCCTCTGTGCAGGGTAATGAACCATGGGACCATGGGGTTGGGTGTTGTATCAGAGGATGACACAAAGGGGCAGTTCCTGTCTTACTGCACTGTGTATCGAAACCCAAACGGTGCAAAGTTATGACTCACAGAGGAAAGCGCTGTGGTGCTGTTGGCAATGGTGCGACTGTTTTTTTTCCCCAGATTGAACAAATTTGAAAAGTTCCCCATAAATCACTTGCTGTTCAATATAAGATATATGTACTTGTGCTTCGCTCAACAATATTAGAACCCATTCTTTGTCCTCACCCTGTAAACAGTGTGCTACAACAATGAAATATCCTCTTCACTGCATTGTGTGGTGGCGTTCTTTATTGCGCGACCTGCAGGTTTCAGCCACCCCCTCCTCCAAGTTCTGCCTTGACGATAAATGATGACATTTTAGAGTTGGGATGCAATTGTTTGGCGATCCCTATGGCGCTGTTCTGTGTCTGTCACCTAAATAGTGAGCAATGCGCAGGCGAGAGCCACCCTAGGCCGCGGCCGGCTTGGGCAGGGCTGGGTTGAATTGCTTCGACTGCTGGAGGACTTTCCTACCACAGTATTTGATGCGTTTCCTTCAAGTCCCCAGGGCGGGGCCATTTGGTTCCAACATTTATGATGCGCTGTAGGATTGGTCAGTGTTTAAGGTTGCAGAAGGAGGTTGAGTTTAAGCACAACCGAATATGATAAAGATGATCTATTTTTAAGTAATAACTTTGCCTTTATTTTCCATCTATTTTCCTCATTTTTTGAATACGTTTTCTTTCCCTCATCTATTATTTTATTTTGTTGCATGACAATGTTTATATGTGAAGCACTTTGAGTCGGCATTGTGTATGAAAAGTGCTATAGAAATAAAGTCGCCTTGCCTTGCCTAATCAAGTAGACCTTGATAACATTTTGTGATCTGTACAAAGACGGACAACCGCTGGGACTGGCGGTGCAGTCAGCTTGGTTATGGACTATGCCCCCTACATTTGCATACACCAATGGCAATCCTCTTAGCCATAATGATTGGTCTGAGTCAGCATATCCCTCGATTCTTTGTTACACGCCATGTTGCAGAAAGACATCAATCTGAGCACACAATAACTGCAGCCAAGTCCGCTCAACCACAAGCCCAGTGACACGTGAGAGATGGTGTTTGTTTTATCAAATTTGGTGCAATGGAATGAGAAACGAGGGGTGACGGCAGGGGGGGGGCCTAGCTGTGTTATTTCAATCGAGGAGAGACCAATTTGAGCGATTAACAGAAGCCATTAGGATTCAGGGTCTTGGAAATTGCTCTCCACCACAGTGTGTCATCTTCCAGGGTTAGTGGACTGTGGTTTATTAAAACTCCAAGGAAATTAGAAAGCCGACGTGGTCTAGGTGCAGGGGGCTGTGAGGTGGATCCAGCAATGCAAACAGGAAAAGAGACAATAAAGATTGATTGGAAATCAATGGCCTTTAAATAGCCAGCAAACCAATTGGCTACCAAGGAAAGTAATAGGAATCTGTATGGATAGTTTGACGATGATGCTGCTTGAAGTAAGGATTTTTCAATGTGTAAAAAACACATGCTTGTGCAAGGTAGGACTGCAGCCTCATGGATTCCAGGGTTCATCTTACGGCAGAGAGAAGCAGGTCACACTATTGACACGCCATTAGTCCTCCATCGAAGTGCCACTGCCGACCTGACGCTGAATCATCCACTAATTCTAAGGTTTGAAAGCTGTAGGCCGGAAAACACGACTTCCAGACACTGTTTAATTGCCTGTTTGGCCAAGAGGTACTGCTTGGTTGCCTTTTTGATGGTATGGTATAGTAAAGTATGGCATGGAGGTACAACATAACTGTATAATGGTCCTATTATATTATCACATCAAAAAGGTACACCACGTCCTGTACATCAGGTCCTTTGGCCAACTAATTAAAAAATAATGTTGGAACGACAAGTAGGCAATATTTGTATATATTGGACAATGATGTTGCAGAGACTTGTGTTGAGCGTTTGTTTTGTTGGATATTGCTTTGAAAAACACTGACACGTACAGATTGAGGCTTGGCTACAAGGAAAACAAAAACACAATTGCCAGCTTGTGTCAACATGAGTCAATTAACCTCAGTCTACCCCAGTCGCCGAGTGGGTCCTCCTAATCATCCAATATTGGATTCTGCCACGTATCGCTGGACTATCACACTGTTATCTTGGACTGTGATACAATATTGTCCAGATAAGTCCGCACTGTGAGATACACTATAGATGGAAAAGTGATTGTCGTCATTAACACAAAGCAAAACCAAGAGCTCTGTGTTAAAAAATCTGCTTTGGCTTACCTGTTCAGCAGCTTTGTGATGTTGACAGTTTTTGTGGTCTTTTGGGACCTTATTACAGCACATACAAACCCTCTCTTTGCATTCTTTGCGTTTGCAGGGCTTGTGTTTGAATATATGGCAGCGTACGAGGTACAATGTAGCAAGGTCTCTCTCTGTTAACCCCATGGGATGCCCTCCTTACCGCTCCAACTGAAGTGTTTGGCATTTCAACATCTGAAAGTTTTTTCAAACCTTTTTTGTTTTAATAAAGCGTGAAATTGTCTTTCCGTTGTCTTTCCTCTAAAGTGGCATAATTGAATGGGGAGCCAATATTGGTGTATTTGTCATTATCGTCAATGGGGGAAGATGTCAGCTTAAAAGCTAGCTTACTGTATGCATGTCCTAGTGTGATAATACTTCATCTTACAGATGTAGGCCTCTTCATTGTCAACGCGTGGGAACTTTGAATACACACAGAAGAGCACATGATTGCACATTCACAGCAGAGGTGACCCAAACGAAAACATAGCATCATCAGAAAAGGCCTTAAGAGGTAGAGATCATACCTAAGCAGTTTCGGTGGTGCCTCTAAAATATCTCAACAGCTTCTTCACCTTGGCCTCTATGTAGTCTGTTTAATAGCCCATTCTTAGCAACCAACTTCAATCTATGTGCAAATTACACCGGTCCCAGCCACACAGGCGATCAAATGAGGTGCCCCGTCCGATACAAGGCGTGTCCCTCTATTTGCTATTCCCCATCTGCCAAAATAAGTTTCGAAAGTTCTACCTTCAGGGGAGGAAAGTTTAGTACTCTTCCTTAAAGTCAGTCCACATGTCTAACATTCAGGCTCACATTGGGTGTGTGGGAAAGAGTTTTTAAACGTAACAAAATAATCGTGGCCACTTAGTTTATGGCCACCAATAACAAATGATGCGTCACTTTGCTACCACACAGTATGCGGAATGAAGGTTATTTTTTTTTGATAAATTATTTTAAAAAATGGCTGCGCCATTTACCAAGACACAAGCCAAGGTACTGCCATGGATGTAGACCACTGCCTGTGCGTTAAATAACAAGGCAACAGAGCGATCTCTCCTAAATCCGATTACACCGATTATATTCGAAAGTTAAACAAAAACTGAATAATCTTTCCACCAACCAATCCTCGATTGAACCCCTCAATGTGTTACATCGGGGAATACTACTTTAAATATCTGACGAGTGACGAGAGCAAAACGCATCAATGTCCCTGGATGTCCACATATCCTAGGTACTCACCACAACCAACTTATTATGCTTCCCTCAGGTTTTTCCCCCTACCATTAGAACCACTAGGTACAGCCAGTCCTTTGTGCCTACAGCAATTAGACTGTACAACAACAGACTTCAAAACTCGCATTTTAAACTATTAGCCTACTGTATGTATCCCTGAACTATTTTACAATTTATTTACTGATACATGCTTTTGTCATTTTTTCTATGTTCTTACTGCTCTGTCTGTCTTGTCCTTGTTTTTCGTTTCAGGTTTTGTATTTATGTTTTTTTATTGCTATACAGCGGGCTGTATAACAGGAGCGTGTAATGGTGTTTGGTGACCACATGAGTTTCCTACTTGGATAATAAAGTTTACCTTGTCCTTGACCTTGACCATGGGCTTTACAATCCACAAGAAAAAAATGTAACTACTTTCACAAATGTAAAATTGAAGCCTTCCTTTATCTAAAGAGTTTGGTTTTCCAGCTACGCTAATCTGTTTCAGTAGTGACAAAACACAAACCTTGATTGGTTTCTGAATTGTCAGGCCACACATCCATTCAAACAATGGATTAAAAAACGCTTTTATAATAATTGAATTTGTTTTGGTTGAAGTGGCCGTATATTTCGGCTGAACCAAATGCTGGCCTTGGAAGGATGGAATAGAGGCGTTCTCTTGTGAGCTTTGAGAGCAGCCCAGAGTAAGGGTTCTCCTTTGTCTTCCAAACGTTATTAAATTGGTGACAATTTGTCATCGGAACAATACATATAATTGGAGCAAGAAAGGGCAGATATCTCCACCTATACAACAGTGGGCATTTAAGACACCCGAGGCTTGCTAACATAGTCATGCATGTCATGGAGCGTAACTTCATCCACCCTGAGTTGGGGGGGGGGTTGAGCGCCACCCACTGGCATGAAGTGGAGCCACACTGTACAGTCCACCTCCTAAACGACAGAGCTGTAGGAGGTTGGAGGTAAGGGAGTACATGGAGGGTAAGCAATAGGGGCCATGTCTACAAGACTCCCAGTACTTTGACACCGCTTAGGGAACCGAGTGACCTGCAGAACCCCAAGAGCTAACTGAGAAAGAGGAGTCAGAGGAAGCGAGTGAGCGAGCAAGGGAGAGTGACCATGGCACACAAGTTGAAATCAATTGATAAGGGCTTTTGTGAGAGTGCAAACAATCAGGGAAAGCTATGTCAATAGTTGGTGGAAAGGAATGGACACTTTGAGCTCTTGCAGAGCTGGATCTCTCCCCTGCCGTGGTGTGCCACAGCTAACCCGGGGTCGAGGTTAGGTTGAGACGTGAACTTCAAAGAACAACAAGTGTGGCTCGCTTGTTATTACTCTTCCTCAGAAACCTTACACCAACCGTCTCCCGCCATCTTTACCAAAACTCTTTTCTGAAGATCTCCTTATTCTCCCAGCAAATATTGTAAACACCTCCTCCAAATTAAAACATTTATTTATTAATTCTGTTTTTAATGACGAACACACATTTTATATTTATAATCAAGTTTATATTCTTTATCCAATGGGTGAGGAGCTCCGTATGGTTTTTAACTCACTGGCTGTACTACGAAAACCAAGAGACCAGAATTATTATGACTGTTAATGAAGCGTCAAAGACCAGTGAATGAGAAGTAGCCCCCGGTGTGTGCAAGTTTTAAGTAGATGAGACAAGAACCACACATTGCAACCTTGAGTGACAATTGACTTAACTTTCCTATCAAAGGAAATCATGCATGGGCAATAATATCATTATTTTTCTTGCATGCACTGTTACAGTTCATTTTTAGTAATGAATGCCATGAACAAATTTTAATGAGAAAACTTCATCACTAGCTCTACAAATTCACCCAATTGTATAACTCCCTCGATTCCTGAGATTAGTCAAATTTATGTTGCGGGTTATCACACACTGAATCCAGCCAGAAAATAAACCCCTTTAAAGAACCTAACCCCATCTAGTCTCCAGCTATAACAATCACCCTGCAATACAAAAGATACACTAAAATAAAAGCCTTTTATGATGCACCCATCCCAGTGTCAAACCATATTTCAGTTGTGCCTACACAACACAAGGTCAGTGAGTACAGCATCGTCTCAGAGAACAATGGAAGTGAACGCAGATCCCAAAAGTGCTTCAAATGCTGATTCATTTTCTCTTCTTCTGTTGCCAAATGACTGCACAGTGAGACCCTGATCAGCATTTCCAACAAAAGTTGTCTTCCTTGAAATCAATGCTGCTTAAAGGGCAAGTAAACCCTAAAAAGGTTTCTCTCTCATGTGCGAGGATGAATTATCCCTGACCCCATTTTGTGATGTCACCACGTATGAATAGGTAAATCAGGCGGCTAGGGACTAGGGATTAAAGCTATGTTTTGTTTTATTTGGGAATTATTCAAACACAGCCCCAGCTCATGCTCTACCCCCTGTGTCAGACGGTGACACGTTGCGAAAAAACAAGGCGCCGTAGAGCAAAAGCAAAGCGCTGCAATCCCCCATGTTCACCGTCCAACTCCGCTTTACAAATCCCATGTTTTCTTTTTTTGCCCGCTGTGCAGTATTTTTTTAGAGATTAGCATCCAGGCGTGTGCATCACCCAGCAAGCGTCGCTCCTCGCTCTCTGATTGTGAGTGACGCACGGCCTGATGTCGGCTCATCTTCACCCCTAGATAGACCCCTCAGGTGAGGCTGCTCTTAATCACCGGATGCAAATCATGCAATTAACGTTCTCCACTTTAGATTACATCAAAGGCGCCTTCGTACTTTCAGGGGGGCGAGTAATTGGCTCAGGCAGACAAACACGTCAAAGTGTTAGCGATACCTGCTGTGTGGCCCGGGCCTCGTTCATCAAACTGCTCACAGTGGTTCATCATTACATCCACACCACTCCCGGAGATTGTTTTATGGTATATACTGTACATACCCAATAGGTTCCAATGGACGTTGAGCTATAAAGAGAGCTGTACCTCTTAAAATGGGCTGGTGAACGGTATTGACATAATTTATACAATTGAATACAGTTATGCTAGTGACGATAATCCTTCTGGGGTAACGATTCATTGTTATCCTAAGGTTTATTTTTATCATTTTTTTAAGCCCTTGATGAAACCCTGATTATTATAGCCTGTTTGCATTGTGGTGAGTGTCTTAAGCCCTTAAGGAGTGAAACAAAGTGTCAAACAAGGTGTTTCTCTTCACTCATTTCCACACGCAATGTATTTCGGTGTGCTTGTCTCTCTTTGTGATCTTTGTGTTTATCATGATCCTTGTAGACGCTGTTGCTTAATATCCTTCTGATAGATGGATATTATCACTGCCAGACGGTAAGGTCTTCATACACAACAATTCTCCTTGAGAAATGCCTTTTGTACTGAATATGATTAATTTCCGCTACAATCTCAATAACCAGTACAATTCCATATCCGCTCCACAGCTGGTCTCAGGTCACTGCTATCGGCATTGTGTTCCCAAAAGCTGCCATGCTTCCGCTGTACTGAGCAGTGGTTTGGCCCCTCGCTACACGTGCTAATCAGGGAGTTATCCACAGAATACCCTTAGAATCTAGACAGGGGGAGAATAATCACCCGGTATAAGGGTGGAGGATACTGTGGCCTGGTTAACAGAGTGGTACATTACAAACGACCCGTTCGTCCACTTAAACACGTGATTGAGTACATAGGTGAATTTTTCTTTTTCGTGACTATTTCGACATTGCTAAATAAAATAATTGAGCGCATCGCTTATCGCCGGCCGGCAGAGCTTCTGGCGGTGTTGGATTAGTACTGCCGTTCCTCTGCCCACTAAAGTTCCCACTTCAGCACAAAATGAATACCACAGGAGGCAGCGGAGGAGCTGATACAGAGGGTTGGAAAAGACTACTTGAGAGGAGAGCAGTGCGCTTCGGGGGGGGGGGGGGGGGGGGAGTTGGGGAGGGGGGGGGGATGGTTGGCGCTGAAACTCAGTTTGATCAGGGTTCACACCCAAAGCCTCTACTGGGATCCAAGCTAGCAGAGGTACAAGTCTTCAGGCCTTCCCCTGACCCCGACCCCGCCACTAGCTGATCTAGTTGAGGATTTAACACGCACGCACGCATGCACGCACACGCGCACACAAACACACACACACACACACACACACACAGTTGTGTTAGGTTGTTTCCCAGCACAAATGTTCTGGGTTCAAACCAAAATGTCTACCTGTAGCCATCCTCAAGCAAGATGACTGCTCCTAAATTACATGTATCTAAATGTCCAAAAATATTTGATAGCATTTAATGGTCAATTCATGTATACCATCTCGTCTGAGAGTGACTTCCTGCATGACCATGATATAGCATTTCTTCAGGCTCGTTGATACATGATGTTGATGACGATGTCCGTTTGTCCTTCTTAAATGTACATCACTCTTGTGTTACAAACACAATCATGGGAGGTTAGAACGGCAAAGGCGCAGCATGCCTGGACTGGGTCCCGTGCTGTCTGTAGACGACAGCCTTTAGATTACTGGGGGTTTAAATGTTCACTATAAATCTATAAGGTATAAAACACATTATAGAAGGGGACTAAGCATGTTGGGCTTGTTTGTGTGAACTGTTTTTTTGACACTATTCAACCGTTTGGCACATGGGAAGATATAAATGTCAAAGAATGTCAAAAAAGATTGCCAGACACTTTCAACATGTGAACCGTGCTTGTCCATAATTGTGAGGGTAACCCCAACCCCGGCCCCCTACTGGGCACATACAGAATCATCCAACAGACATGCTATCACGGCATGTCTGTTTATAAAAAAAAAGGAAGAAAAATAACATTTGCTACTTCAGTTCATTTTACTGTTGTTCATTTACATATAGTAATTTGGAAGACACTTTTATCTAAAGTGACTTACAAGTGAAGCTGTGTACAAAGAAGCAAAGAAGCAAAGAATATAAGCAGCTACGAAAAACTGCTGCGCTAGCAAGTCTCAGAAAGCCGACTGGACACAGTGCAGGTGGGCTAAAAGCATCGGAATATTGCGTTGCTCGACTTTTTCTACTCTGGGATCATCTTTATTTTAAATGAAAGTGATTTCTACAACCTATAATTATCTCAACGTCCCCTTTACGATAAAAAAGAAAAATGCTCAATTAACATAGTCTTTAACGGGAATTAAACCCATTTTCGATAATGAATAGAGATATACATTTATCAAATTCATTAGTATAATTGTTAACACACATCGAATTGTGTCATTGCAATAATTGTAGATGATTCACTTGTAATTACTAACTACAAGCTAATTGCAGTCCTCCACCCGCCCGTGCAGGCGCTAAACATTCACAGAGATTGACCCTTGTCTCGCTCATGGGATCAATACGCTATACTGTATAATGAATCAATATTCTACGCCACGGCATGAAACTTTAAGTAAGCCCCGTTCGTTGACAGCTGCTACGATCGCTAGGCAAGCGTGCAAAACAACCATTCATTGATTATTTTCCTGCTGATGTTCATGCATGTCCAGCGTTAGCCTTGATATCAATGCAGATGCAGGCCGGACTTAACATTAGCATAGTGGTCAGTTAGGCTGTCAGTCACGCAGGAGACCGGGGTTCTGTTCCCCATCAGCACAGTCCACTTGCAAAACATTCCTTTTATTCATTTTTTCAGTTAGATAGGCAGAAAGGTATTGGAGAGAGAGAGGGGAAGACATGTAGCAAAGGACCACGGGCAGGAATCTAAACCCGGTCGGTGAGGCAAGGACTGGGCCTTAATGGTACCTGGTGAACAACCAAGGTACCCCACAACATATTACTGTTAATTCAAACAGTTTGCCATGCAAACAGAATCTCTAGTTACGTGATGACTGCATTGTTCCATAACAGGATGAATGACTTCCGTTGCGTTGTTTCTCACAGTATAATCTGATGCTTTCAAATCTATCGCAGCTTCTTAGGAGATACACAAGAAGTCCCTTCATGGAAAGAAAAAATAAAGCAATAAGGAAATGTTCCGACCATCTCCTGATTATGTCGGACATTGCTTTTGCAAACCCTTCCAAACTTTTGTGTGCGGACGTCAAATGTCTCGCTGTCCCCCAGGCAAGACAGGCTTTCGAACCTGGCAACCCCGGGAATAGCACAGTCAAATATGCCTGGAAAAAACTATTCCCTTGAAGATCATCACCCTAAGGTCACTTCTATCCCTCTGCTCTTCCACCCCCCCCCCCCCCCCCCTTCTTGTCCTCGTCCCCTTGTTCTTTGAAGTTACCTTATCGCAGCGAGCGAGCGAGGGTGAGAGAGAGACAGCGAGCGAGGGTGAGAGAGTGACAGCGAGAGAGCGAGTGGGCGAAGCGAGGGAGAGATCCCTGTGCACAACTGCTTGAACAGCACTTTTCCTGCTAATCCGTCCAACGTGGTTTATAGTGCCGGTGTGTGTCGCGGCAGACATCACCATTACTCTTTCATAGGTCGCGCCGCTGGCTGGGGTGTGATTGCCGCGCAAGGTGGCATCAACGTGGTTTGGGATGTTTACATCTATAATTAAAGCCAAAAGGCCCGGGGCACCATGCCTGCATGCCATTGGCTGGCCTACTGCCCTTTAATAACACGTTTAATATCACCCGCAGGTTTGTCCCTCTCGGATGTACGACCATGGCGGGGATGCAGAGCCGAAGCAAGGCTTTAAGAAAGCCTTTCTTAGTGGGCTGATTATGACAAAGTTGAACTTGATGTAAAAGTTTCATCCCAGCGATATTAGAAAGTAATATGATGCTTTTCAGACAAAAGAAAAGCGTGGCTATGGTGGCCCTGATGTTGACGGCGTCGCTTTGTAATGATGACGTGAAATTCACACTTCGCAACAGTCGATGATAAAGTCGGATGAGGTTTGGTAATAAGCTACAAACAAGCGGTGTGCCTGTGTTTACACGTTGTCAAACAAGCATTCGATAGTCGGCAAACAATGAGTCAGTGCAACCCGTTTTTTAGAGAGGGATTTCCATTATGCTGCGCTTCACAAATCGCACTATCTTCTGCACTAGTCCCTGTCATTGTTTAAACACAGTATAACAAAGTCATTAGTCATGCATGATTTCAGTTTCTGAACAACTGTCCTAGGTTTTTATTTTTTGTTCATTTTACAGTAAGGTCTGTACAACTAATTGGTATATTATTTGGTTGATTGTATTCATATTTATATAATTGATGGCACTAGTCTTTCTCATTCGATTTCACGTTCACAGTGAGAAATGCGGATTATGGACAGTAAAAAACTAATTCATACGAATACAAAAATAAATCCTCTTAATCCAAACGCATCATCATCAAATGCAGAGTCATAAACAGCTAATCCATGCACTACAACTTCACAATTGTAACCCTTACGACCAGGAGCGTGCTTAAGGTCAGCCATGGGGGTTTTATCTTCTCGCTGAGGGTACAATAAGGGGGGGGGGGAGCTTGATCAATGATAGCAATCATTAGCAGGATTGGGGGCTGAGAAGGGAACGGGCAGATTGCGAAGGGATATGGAGGGCACAATAGCACCCATAATAATAATAATAATAATAATGGGCAGAGGTTTCATAGCCCATTTATAGCCACTGTGGTCATGAAGAGCACTTCACCGTTAATGCCAGCTTGCTTTCAAGGCAACGACCGCACTCTCATGTGAATGTAAAAGGGTCTTTGCTCAAGGCCGGTTGGAGGTCAGGCATTGAACCGGCACCGGCCACAAACTATAAAAGAACAATCCAACAAATATCATCAGCTATCCTTTCAACTAAAATGAATTTTTTAACTTGTATTACTTGTACTGTACTTGGGTTACAGTATTTTGCTAGGGTTATGGGAAATGCAGTGTTTACTATAGTCTGCTCGGTTTAGATGCAAGCAAACAACCAGCACGCCATTCATCACAATCACTGTTAAAAAGTTGGCCCGGCCCACCAGTGCCTTCAAAAGCCAGTTATCGAGATAATCTCCTCATTACAAAAACTGCAACACCCAACAGAAAACCCAACCCACACCATGCTAACACCTAACCAGCACATCTTACCGCCCCTGTTACCGCGGGGATACCAATCAATCTTGTTTGTGTGTGAATAACCTATCAAACACAACAGGAAGGTAGGGTCAGCAGGGAGGTCAGAGGTTATATCTTGATGAGTGCTCTGGGTGTCAGAGCACTCACCTCAGCCGACATTTTTGATTCTGAAAACGCTTTAACAGGTGACATGTTATACCACCAGGTGTGAGTGTGATTGGCCGTTATAAGCCGTTTTGAAAATTGGGATGCAGGGGTGGCAAGGTCTGAACACCTCAAAACAGCTATTTTGGAGGGTGGGTAAGCAACGTTAAAAAAAGGTACATTACGCAAGCTATAAGTTATACGTTATTTAAATGAGCACCAGTCCAAATTTCGTAAATATGAAACTCTCCTCCTCACCCCACCCATCCTCAACAAAACATAACTAACCTACACCCCTCAAGCACATGACACAATGTGTTTAGAGCTAAAATAAAATATATATTGTGTGAGTGCATATTGTGTGAGTGACAGTGTTAAAAGTAAGTGAAAATAGACTGATCATTTCCATTTGGTAATTTCATTTCTTTCACACCATCTCTTCGGTCACGGGTTATCAGAAAACATTTGGGGATGCAACTCATGTCATCTTAACTGTCCCCGAGCAACCATTTGGCTACCTCAAAACAACCACATCCTGAAGGGAGAAAGTAAAGCACGGTGATTACTCAACCTTTCTACGCTCTGTTAAGGGCGCTCTCGCTTTCACATCACCACGTTCACATCTCGCCGGGCTGTGGGCTTTGTAAGCGATCAATGGTTCCTACCGGGGAGCATGAATTATCTGATATGACACGAAACACAATTTTAGCCCACATTGATGTGTTTGGTGTATGCCTTGAGGTCGATTTTTTTAAATATTTAGCACAGCGGAATATGATGAATGTTCTATGAGGGCGTGTTGTGAATCATGTCAAGGTGAAGGCAGAGGGAGGGGGGGGAAACTTCAAATCGAAAATGACAGGTGGACTCGTCTAAAAAACCAAAACAAAAAAAAAGGTTTGCTATCTACTTGGGGTGCACGCCGTCTTTTTAAATGGACTGTCTCCACAGGCCTGCAGCGGAACAACAGCCTCATCTGTCATGTAACCTCGGGTCCACGGTGGATACACACCAACTTCTTTACATCCCAGCAAACCATCGTCTATCTGGCTCAGCCAGTGGCCCTGACACACATACCGCACTATGACTCATTAAACCCACGGCGATTCAGATGCTTTGAACTATGACGCAAAATGTTCCAACGGCAGCGAGGGTTTAGACACCGGTGAAGTGCATACTCTGTAGCGCCTGGACCACTTATGTCAGTTCATTAGCCTCGCGCTAACATTATCCATATGCCACAACTCTACCAGCGTAAACACAATCAATGCTGCATGCACACACAAACAATGCTGCACACGTGACACAATGCTTCATGCACACACGCAGTGCTGCACGCACACACACAATGCTGCACACACACACACACACACACACACACACACACACACACACACACACACACACACACACACACACACACACACACACACACACACACACACACACACACACACACAACCTTCAATTCCTCCCCATTCACAATTTCATTGGTCAAACTCAAGCAACAAAACGTATCAGGGGAAAAGCTAAATTGCCTCTATTTCAAATCCTACCGGGTCTGCCTCATCTGTCATTTCTGGCAACATTCCTCCCCTAATTGAGAACAAACAAAAAGTTTTCTGTTTTAACTTGATTTAGTTCCATACAGTCAATCAATCTAATTTCAGTGGAGAAGTTTTTAGGGTGTTCTTCTCCCAACTAAAAAGGGTACGGGGTTCGATCCCTGATGTCCAGTATACCCAAGCATTCGGCCTTATTTGGCAAGACGCACCCAACACTGATTCTCCATAAGAACAGTGTCACTTCATTCATTCAAGTCGCTACGGTTTAAAAAAGAGCATGCCCATGGATGACCTTAAACACCCTATGCCCCTCGGATAAATCCATGGAGTGCCACGTCGCTGCCAACGGTGTCCGTTGGCAGGGGTGGGGTGTAGCAGCGGGCCGCGGGGCCCGAAGGAAGCAGCTGGCCATACCGGAGCTAGTGAACCGTCCGGGTCATGGAGCAGTATCTGCAGATGGGTACCTTTGATAGCCAACTCCCCGTGGTCCTGGAGGGAGGGAGACATGTGAGGGGAACACTCACTCCACCAGGGCCACTTTACCACGGCTGCTCTGAAGACACGCGCCAAACACACTTGAAGGCAAACGGGCGCACTGTTGGCGAAGCCTCGACTTGGAAGAACAACAATGTTATACAACGGTTTGGAAAGATATATGTATTCATTATTAAGTGAAGCATTATGAACAGCACAGGCAAACAATAAGGCTTATATAATACCAATATAATGATTACATATTCGAAGCAGAGTAATGGTTCCTTAGTGCCTACAGTCATTTAAATGTAGCCCTGACTTTAAAAGGGCAATGCCATTTACTACCTAGGTCTAACTAATAGACTACATTATTGAAACATGTTTGCATATTATTAATAATGGCCTTGTATAGTTGCTGTAGCGTCAATTCTTCAACCTGATAAGAAATCCCGGTGAATGTTACGCATTATCACGTCTGCCCAAGAAAGCCATAATTATTCTTGGCTGTGAAATCAACCATTAACAAAAAAAAAAATGTCACCTTGTCTGAGACATTGTACCTCATTTAAATGTCAAACGCTCAGAACTCCTTTAAACACCTTTACGCTAATATACTCAAACTCAATTTCTAAATAAAACATAATTCAATATGCAAGTCCAATATCCCATTGGCCGTGCACAACTCCATTGCCGCTGCATTGACCAACTTCCTGTCTGCAAACGAACACATCCGTTATGACTTCTCCCGTCCACCGGGCCAGACAAAGCCCAGGAATCTTTATCTGCAAGTAACCATTTGAGTCGACGCGGGAGTAATTGCGTTTCTAGTTTTTGATAACCTTGTTCCCTTCTCTGTTTGCATGGAACTCGCTATTCCTTTTGGCGGGTGGACCGATTGGTCAAAACAATTTGGATTGACCGTATACCTCATTTTGAGGGGGGTAAGTTCTGTGTAACACTTTGCCGTGGCAACGGGCTGACAAAAATGCTGATCAGTCAAAACAAACCCTGTCATGGAAAAGCATAGTGCAGGTGCATATGAAAGCATCTTCAAATGTGGTGTAGCAACTATGGGGAACCAAACCAGACATGGACGATGAGGCATTCCTATTGGATGGCCTTTTGGCAAAGTAATCTGATGAGCAGAATCTCCCTTCAGTGCTGACACCAGATGCTTTGACAGGCTTTAGATAGCTGCTTGTGCCAAGTCTGAAGCTAGCCTAAGTAGCTGAATCGATGATTAAGCTGCTTAGGCTAATATCCGAGCTAATATATACACCCCAAAATCACCATTTCTGTTCACAGATTACCGTTACATTGTGCTCAGAGTCAACGCAGTGATCTGCTAACGTTGTGCATGCTGTTACCCCTTTGATAATACAACGTTTTATAATGGCCATTACAGGAAAGCCACTGCTGGTATCAGATGGCACCACTGTCAACAAACTGCGCGCCTTAAATCACCTGAGGACAGGAAACATTTTCCTCCACGTAATTACTGATTACATTGCCAGAGTGTGCGAGCGCGTGCAAACTGCCATGTGTTTGGTTGTGTGTTTGTGCGTGCGTCTCAGGTATACGAACACACACAGACAGACACACACACACCGACAATTTCGGATGCAAGTGTGCGCAGTCCTCGGGCCTTCATGGTCGTTTTGGCTGCGTAATTAGCAGATGCGACACTCTTGGATGCCTGTGATTCTCCTCAGCGACGTCGTTCTCTTACCTCGCTAGCTCCCAGCCGCCCCCTCGGTTGCCAAGGTGTCTGGCTTTCTCCCAGCGACGGCGAGGAGGGTGTGTGTGTGTGTGTCCCTCTGTCTGTGTGTGTGTGTGTGTGTGTGTGTGTGTGTGTCTATCTGTGTTTCTATCTGTGTGTGTGTGTGTGTCTATCTGTTTTTGTGTGTCTGTGTTTCTGTGTGTGTGTGTGTGTGTGTGTGTGTGTGTGTGTGTGTGTGTGTGTGTGTGTGTGTGTGATTTTGTGTCTTTGTGTGTGTGTTTGTGTATCTTTTGTGTGTGTGTTTGTCTGTGCGTTTGTCTGTGTCTGTGTGTTTGTCTGTCTCTGAGTGTAACTGTGTGTGTGTGTGTGTGTGTGTGTGTGTGTGTGTGTGTGTGTGTGTGTGCTTGCGTGCGTGCGTGTGTGCGTGTTTGTCGTGTCTCTGTGTGTAACTGTGTGCGCGTGTGTGTGTTCACTTGCAAAGTTGACAGCTTAGTGCTCTAAGTGCCAGGGAGATGTCACATTCTAGCCTGTCCCAAGTTGCGTGTTATCGCTGTGTGAGGACTATTTTTTGCTTTCCTTCCACACGTACTTTGCAGCGAGAACCGCATGTCTCAAGCGGTTGTCGAGGGTCTGCTACTTGTGTTGTTGGCGATCGTCGAGAGAATGTCTCGACGGTTGAGAAGAATAAAAGCAACAAAGGAAATGCAACTGAATGCTTACATTTTTTTTAGTTTCTATAGCTGACGCACTTTTGGAAATGATGGAGAGAAATGGCTCCTTTATATTCGCAGGCCCCAGGTTCTCTCACCCCACAGATACAGCTTGTTCACTATGTAAACTCGAAATACGGTGCAGTTTCTCTCCCCAGTCTCTCGCTCCCCCCCTTGGTCCTGTCACTGCTGGGATTCAAAAGGCGACCAGGTTCTCTTTTCGATGACTCCTTCTCTTGGTTCAACCCGTGATACTGCATGCCTAAACCTTTACTGGCTAAAATCATTTGCTGTTTAAAGTGTATTTAAGTGTTGATGCACACGGATCATTGAGCTTGTGACACGCCAGATCATCTCCACCCTCCATTCTGCCGTGAGGATTGTGATAATCCTCCGGTTGTAAAAGTGTTCGGCCCTCCGCTCATCGACAGTGAACAGAGCCTTTTCACAGAGGCATCGTCACAGGACAAACCTGTGTGTCGCTCATAGCGCTAATCATGGGTCTGCTCCTCTAATGTACCAGGGGGCCTGGGTAGCAGACTTATCCCCACTGCCCTGGTACATAAAAGGAACAGACCCAGAATAAGTGTTATGAGTGACACCTTGGATTGTCCTCCAATGACGCCTCTGTGAATGGGGATCTAAGGAATGGGCGTGGACAGGGCAGACAGCAGCCCTATCCCACAATGAAATAAGCTTTTTAAAAGGCAGGGTCAGGGGGATAGGTTCTCCGTTTAAGATAAGACGGTGGATTGGTTATTGACACCTGCCACAAACTCATCTGTCATCTCAACAGATCCCAGAGGGCCGCGCCTCGTCCTCGTCCACGCCATCCCCTCCGAGCCCTGCATCAGCACAGTCACACTTTTACAATCCCGACAGCAAAATGGGGGGGGGAGGGGGGGGGAGGGGGGGGAGAGGAGATGCCGTTGCGTGTCACAATCTCACTGATCCCTGTCCATCACCCCGTAGTGAAACCCTGGGCCGCGGCAGAGTCACGAAACCAGAGTAGGGGGGCAGGGTGCTCATTAAAATTTCATTGGGGCCATGCTTTTTTTTCTTTTTTTTTTCTTCAAGGCCTGATCCATAATTTCTGTCTTTTTGTTTGAGCAGGAAGTGCCATCATGTTTCCCGTCCCTCGAGTGGTCTCCTGTTCGTGTTTCTTCCGAGGCAGATAAGAACGAACACGCTCCGCGCTCACCTGCCTGTCAACGGTGACTCGGGTTTCCGACGCGGCCGCTGGACCCTCGCTCGTTACTCCTCCGCAGAAACACAAACAACGAAACGTGTTTCCCCCGGTATGGTGCATTCTGGGAAAGAAAATAGGACAAAACCCAATGCTCTATAACGAGACACGTATCAAACCCTCGTTGTTGTTGTTGTGCTCAGGACCAAGATGTTGTTTCTAGGAATCATGGCTTATTGGAGAAAGATAGTCTATATTTAGATTGATATTATTGATAGTCATTTGGGATTTTAGGCTGTTTTACAGCCCATCCAACTTTGCACAAGCCCGAAAAGGTCGGCCTGCTGACAAGGAATCAGAAGGCAAGGTCAGTAGAACAAGGTTTTTCTTAGTGGTGGTCCAGTGCAGTTTATGGTGGTTATTGAGTTATTATGACGGCGTTGAGGTGTTTATATAAGCTCAAATGGCCTCTGAGGTACTCCCCTTGGAACGCCCTCATCTTTCTTAACCAGGGGGAGGACGCAGACAGATGTTTGCAGTCGACATTTCCCTCCTTTAACAAGAAAATCAACACGCGAACAAGCATCAGGCACGGCATGATGCTCCCGTAAAACTGTAAGACTAGTGAATGGGAGGATTTAGTGTGCACGTTTTTTTAAACACAAATCACATGCTTTAATTACACAGTGTAAACTGTAGGAAAATTTGGTCACATCTGTGGGTTAGTCAATCACAGACTTTACATTAGTGGACAGCCGAAATCTATATCGTCTATCCTGCATGTTAATATAAAATATAATTTAGATTGAGGGAGGGAGACATAATTGTATCTTTACTTAGTGAAACAATGAATATTCACCTTTTCTATAAAACGTCATTAGTTTCAAATGACGTTAGCCACAGTGCCATAACCTTGGATATCCTAATCAGCTATGACAGATCCGTCCTTCCTTTGTCGACGTGCGCGTAGTGCCCCAGTGTGTTTGTAGCGCTAACGAGGCCTCGCGTTGCACCATGTCGCCATGTTACGTCAAACTTTCGCTCCCTAATAAATAGTGACTGGCAGAAGCACAGTATTAAAACTCTGATGAGCGCTCATTATCTCAACCTCAATTACCGGAGAAGACTGTGGTTGTTGGTTAATGAAAAACATAGCGTGACAGCATGGAGCAGGAGGGGAGCGTCGACTACACACCCTTGATTCATTTTAAACTTTGAAATCTACCGAAGACCAACATTAATCGAAATTATTCGATTAATTTGATTATTTTGCAAACCTCAATAAGCGCTAGCTTGTTCACGTGAGCACAATATTTTAGAGTATCCACCCGAACATGAGAAAAACCCCTCGCTGCACAAAGGACCCAAGCAAAAATCTGAAATGTCTCTCAAATTGTACAATATAAGCCTAATACTATAGACAATATCTGCATTATTGTATATGAGGCGCATCACCATGCATGCATGCCTAGAGTTCTCAACAGCTTGATTAGTTATCATCCATTCGTTCCTAACACAATATAATTAAAAAGGTTAATGAAGCTTTAGATAGAAGCGCACAGCATTGCATTTGTGGATGATATTTGCTTTCCAAACAAAATCGCTTGTTGAAAAAGGACAGATGTCTTTCAGCTTTGTGTTATTCTAAAGACTGCACATTGGACAATATTTCACACTACATGATTGCTGACAAGAATCTTTTTCCCAATATCAAGGCCATCATGTTGCAATCTGGGAAATATGTGTGAAACATTGTCCAATGTGTGACCCAGACTAGTCTGGAATATATTAGCTCTCAGTGAGCGATTAAGATGATGAAGCAAAAAGTGGGAACAATGCATGTCAAACTGAATTTATATTTGCAGATATAATTGTGTGTGTCCACACACCAAACCAAATGTATTAAATGTCTCTTAAGCAAATAAATCACATTTGACTTTTTACAATAAGCCATATCATAAAACTAACAATTATTATTCTTTCCTTCATTTAATTATAATACCAGTGTTGACTCTTCCCACAAACAAATGTCTAAATGTTACAATAGAGTCAATAAAACCAACTAATTGTGTTTGCTCTTGTGTAGGAGAAACACATCCCCTTACAGGCTTGGCAGGCATGATTGGCTATTATTCGTTCATTCTTGTCATAATATAATTAAAAAGGTTTCTTCCCTTGTATCCATTATTAGTATATCCTACCTGAGCTCTATTTTAATACTTTACAATGTAGAGCTTTCCTTGTGCAACCCCTCAAACGACTACAGCCATTCTGTCTTGGGCATAAGAGGCCTATCTATCACCTATCACATGGTATGCCACACCTCAACCTGCGTTGTCCATGGTCTGACGTGGAAATAGGCATGCTCGATTGTGGGGGTTCTTGCTGGTAGCGTTAACACACGGGTAGTTGCACTCTTGCACTTTTTACTCTAGGATCACAGGAAGTTTTTTTTTGCTGATCACAACATACAAGTGTTTTCTCAAGATCACGCTTCTGTAAAAAGTTTACTTGTGAGTGTAAGACAGTATGTTTGTGTTCAATGATATTTGTTAAAATACCGTAATATTCCCAACTAAGAGAGCGTTCGCTTTAGATTCTTTATGTAGCATATACTACAATTACATTTTATTGTATTTTATACTTGCAATATATATTCTCGTAAAACATGCACCATTTGGATGCATCTAATCACATTCTATTACTGAGAGTTGCAACCTTGTGTAAAGATCACAGCTGCATAATGATTATAGAGCATGCTTCTGTTAAATTGTTCTCACAAAACAATGTTGGCATAACCTCAAGAAGAAAGAGCAACAAACCACACTCACTTCTTGCGGGGTGGAAATAGTGTCCTAGGTGGGGTGTACAACTCCCAACTGAAAAGGCACTGGGTATGATTCCTGATGCCTAAACTGTAGGTGTCAAATCTCTAGATAAGTGTGGCCCAAACCTTTCCTGCTCATGAATGACCTGTATCTGAATTCACTGCAAGTACTTTTGTTAAAACCATATTTTAAACAATGAAAGTCAAATTAATGTCCAAATTAAAAGCGTAGAGCTGAACCAGGGCTGCCGATGAAACCGATGTCACAACACTTCACTGCACAAGATATTTTGACTTGAAATTATATTTTTTCCCTCTAATTGCAGCCGTACCGAAGGTTCTCTTTGTGGCATTGTGACACCACACGCCAACGCCCGATAAAGACAGTGCAGAGCCCCGATAAAATCAAAAAGCTTTAAGTTAATCACAACCCTGCCCTATTAGTCTTCCCCCCCTAGCCTTAGCCCCCGTCGTAAAGGTGATGAACGGTTGATCCTGCCTGGGGGTCATCCTGCAAGGCAGCCAATAAATTCCTCCAGGATTACCTGTCCCGCGGCTCTGGCGCTCCCGAGCGCTCATTACCGCTCAACGACCAGAGGCCCTGGCTTCACTATGGGCCTCAACGCCCTTCAGGGCAAACGCAAGCCGAGAGAGACAGCTGCTACAGAGTGCTTTCCGCGGTTCCCATCTTCCCTCCTGGTGGTTCTCGGGTCCTCCAAATCCTGGAGGCTCCACTCTGGGATTCGCCTGCACAAAATTCAACGAAGGAAAGTTTGGAACCTCTCTCTGTGTTCATTTAATATCAACAGAGATGAGTGGGTACACATCTGTCCATTTGCTTGTTGACGTCTACATCTGCCGAAAGTTAATTGACATCACTAAATTGCTATGTTTAGCCCTTGACAGGAGTACATACAGTATACTACCGTTTACTATTCAGTCATTCAGAAGCTTTCATTCAAAGTGACATACAGTGTATTGAGACGCATGACATTACGGAGCAGGAAGAGGGGTTAGGCATCTCGCTCTAGTACGCCTATTGGTAGGCTGTAAACAACCCCAGGGATCGAAACCCAGCACCCTTTGATCGCCAGTCCATCACCTTACAACTGCACTTACCTTCTCTTAGCTCACAGACCTGAGGATTCAAACGAGAAAAGAGCACCGCATCCCCTAGGTGTTCAAAGGGTTTCATGACCGTTCATGATTTTTGGATTTGAATGAAGCACCCTTGACTAAATTACCACTGCATGTATATATGGATACTCAACGGTGAGAAGAGGGATGCTACATTAGCGGCGAAACAGAGAGGGCCCAGGAAAGCTGTTTACCCTTGTGACGATCACTGTTGAACCCCCCCCCCCCCATATACACACACACACACACACACACACACACACACACACACACACACACACACACACACACACAGACTTGTTGGTGTGTGTACTTCACATCAGATGGGTTCTGAAACAGCTTGCGGATGTGAACAGGAGCAACGGAGCAATGCGCTAATGCACTCTGGGATGTTCACCTCAGGCAAGCACTCTGTGATGCTAAGCACCTCTCAAAGCTGCCAAAGAAAGTCCATTGATTTCTTTCTTTCTTTGTTTCCCTTTTTTTGTTTGTCTTTCCATTGCGGGATTTGGGGAAAAAACAAAGAAAAGAAAATAGAAACATCCAAAGGACTCTTTCCGGAGCTAAGCTTCGTTGGCTTCAACTGGTACACAAAAGCAATCAATTAGGTTTATTTCTCCCAGGGAGAAATATAGTCTCCAAAGACGACTGGGGTAAACTAGCAAGTAGCAAAACTATCATCAAAGTCCCAAAAACTTTCGAGGTGCAAAGTTTTGAAAAGATTCCCAACAGGAATGATAAGCATTTGTTTGCATTCCGGAAGAAGTAACGATGTTTGATTATTGGCAAATAATGACATCACAAATTAGTTTTATCACTTGCCATTAAAGTTAACGTTAAAATGTACACTCTTTCTACAGCCAAATTGATACATTATTGTACCCTGAAACATTTTCCACAAATAAGGCATTTACAATGTAGTGTAACCAAGTTTGCCTTAACGTTGCAATTTAATATGATAAGGAACTCACACTAACTCCTTCCAATTTTCCCCATCCCAAACTCCTGGGGACAAACATGATTGGGACTTACATAAAACGGTAACTATAGTGTTGTCCAAACTGTTTTATACAAAAGACATAATCAATAGTTCATTGTGAGGTCTCGATTACGAAAAAAGGCTGGCGAGATTAATAAACGCGTATAAATCCTTAGCATCTCTAAATGAAGGATTCTCCATGCTCAATAGATCTCCCGGGATACAGCATCATATATGCATTGACAAAAATAATTTATTAAGCACAGGAATTAGAACGATAACATACGGGTATGGAAAAAAAGGCTTAAATTAGTATGTTGAGGCTCATTTAAGGCATATTACCAAATAAGAAAAATCGTGTGTCGTTGCCACTGACACAAAATTAATATATCATATAACATGTAATCATGCCTGTTTTCAATTGTGTTGCTCTTCAGTGTGAAGCGGAGTCATTTATATCGAGTATTCCCTTTTATTCTAGAGAAAAACACATGTTCTTCAAAAGTCTGGAGGGTCGTATGGTGCATCTGCTTTACAACACAGCTATTACTAAATAAACTGAACTGTTAAAGGGGACATATTATGAAAACAACACTTTCCCTGGGATTTGGTCTCTGGTGCTCCCACACGCATACAAACTTTAAAAAAAAGTCTGTACATGATGTTTTGAGTGAGATATGCAATTCTGAAAGTATCCCGCCTACAGTTAACAAACAAGCAAGTCAGTTCCGGCGCCCCCTCCTACGTAGGAAAGGGGCACACTTGAATATTACCTCCCATTTCCCCGCTCCCCTCCAATCAGAGCATAGATAAAAGAGAAAAGAGATTGTACTCCCGGAGCTGAGCTGCCGGACTACCGCCGAGCTACCCTCGCCGGACTGCCGCCGAGGCTTCAGCGGCAGACCGGCCGCCGTCGAAGCCGTCCAGCTGCCGCCAAGTCCGGCAGCTCCGGTGGTGTACTCCGGAACTGAACTGCCGCCCAAGCTGGCAGGTCCGGCGGGGGGAGCTCGGCGGCAGTCCGGCAGCTCAGCTCCCAGAGTAGAATCCCTTTCTCCTCCATGTTGCGGTTCATGGACTTCAGAGAATCAAGGCCAAAGTTCCTTTCCCCCCATTCTTCTCAACCATGGCCAAGATATCCCCCACAACGAGTCTTTACTTGTTGTGGAAGTACCAGAGACGTCAGAAGCAGTCTTTATGATTCATAATATCAACCGAGGCACACATCGCTTTTGGCCGTGATATTAGATATAATATTATATAAATACCCATACATAATATTAATATTATTATTATTATTATTGTATTATATAGATATAGAATTCCAGGACTCCGCAAACTCCCATCTCCTTCATGCTGTGGTTCAGTCTGACAGCTCATTGGTCAATGGGCAGCAGCTTGTTTGCATTAAAGCTACTATCACAAGAAACAGCACATTCTGAAGTGACTGAAACAGAGGGTAAATAGCGGTAAGCAAGATTTTTTTCTTTCCTAAAAGCTATATCCAGAAAACAGCTTCAATAACATGTTTTCAGGAACTCAAATACTATGTTAACTTGTTGGGAAAACACCATAATATGTCTCCTTTAAACCCTCTGCCTAATCCCCATTAAAACAACCTTCAAACTAGCCATACCCCATACATACATACACTGGTTTGGTACAGCTGACATATCAGCAATTGTGTGTATGTTATGTATTTTCAACATTTGACTAAAATGGCGTTTAGAACACACTTTGTGCCCTCACAGTCACTGACAATGCTTTTAGCGATGTGTAATATCTCGTTACAGGGGGATGTGTATCCCCTTTTAACCAATCAAGACCTCTTTTCCTGCTTCCTCATCAATTGGCTGTCATCAGAGACCAAGCCACCACGATGGCTCTTCCACGTCACTAAACAGCAGAGGGACACCGAGAGGCAGAGCGACAGAGACGCAGAAAGAGAGGCAGAGAGAGGCAGAGAAAGAGGAAGAGAGGCAGAGAAAGAGGTAGAGAGAGAGGAGGTGAAAGAGGCAGAGGCAGAGAGAGACAGAGGCAGAGAGAAGCAGAGACAGACAGAAAGAGGCGGAAAGAGAGGCAGAGAGACAGAGGCAGAGAGAGAGCAAGGGAGATCTAGAGACAGACAGACAAAGAAGGGGGCTTCATTAAATATACAATGATTCAGCTTTCCTAAGTCTCTTGATTCCTGATTAACGTTCAAGTTCCATTGAACAGCTTCTCATTAGAAAAGCCAGTCCTGATGGGAGATTAAGGAATGAAGTCAGTTGTCGTCTACCGCGGTTCCTTCCCAGCAGCAGAGAAAAATGTGTCTAACCTTTCTATGGCTAGGGCTGAGCATCAGGACTACGGTTTTGAGGGAAATATTCTTTGCACAAGCTGCGCCAGAGTTTTTTTTGAAGAGCTAACACACTTAAATGTCAATTTACAGGGCAAATATTTGACCTTGTCCACGAAACACAAACGTGGGTGTAGAAGTCAGAGCGTCTCATCGTTTTTAACCCCTTGCCAAGATGGTTGGCATTTCCTTAATTCTCAAAATCAATATCGCCCTGCCGCCTGCAGAGAACCTTGGTGAGAACAGTAGAATGACCCGATACAGTTGTGTGATCAGGAGTATGGGGGGGGGGGGGGGGGTTACTGTCTAAAACCCTGATAGACATTTTCAGATCGCTAACTTTTCTTTCTGTGAATACAAATCAATCCAAGAAATAATGAAAGAGATTTCGGTAAGTCAAATTAATGACTTAATAGCTAACAATTATGGCTAAAGAATTATGTCTAATATTCTTAGAATTGTTTCCAATCAATTTCCTGGCCTTGTAGAGGCACTAAGAGAGATCGCTGTCATAATGATATATAATATAAAACGTGGTAACTCAAACTTTTGTGTCTTGGTGATTTATCTGGTTCCTGGTAGGAATGGGCTGTCATCTATACATACACACCTCTGGTAAATGGGAAAAAGTGCATGATAAAGGTTGAGGACTCAAAGCCCATCAAGTACGATGTACTCATGGAGGCCATCATCAGCCAGAAGCATAGATAGAGACACAGAGAGCGAGAGCGAGAGCGAGAGAGAGAGAGAGAGAGAAACGCACCAATACACACCATTTCACTTAAGTTCAAAGCTGCATGATAAATAGCGGCCATAACGGCATTGATGTGCGGGGAGGTTAGAGGTCACACAAACATGCTTTGAAGGCACACACATCCAAATGACTTCCAACACTGGGCGGTCATACATCACACACTCAGTGTCCCTGAGCTTTGACCGTTTCTGTATAAATATATTTGAGGCGATTCAACTGCGGTCATGTTATGCAATCACGACAAAGTCAAGCATTTGTCTTGACATCACGATCAGTCACATTTTTTATTAGACAATATTAAAAAGGTTTATCTACACAATATCTTTAAAAACAGTAACATCTAATAGTTTCACATGAATGTAATACTAAGGTCTCATATCAAACAAGTAATATCAAATAAACATCCTCACTTTCCCAATATTGCCCATGTCATAAAGAAAAGGAAAATCTGACTTGACAAAGAAGCCAAACATGACCAATCCACAACCTTATCTAATGAGCAACCAAATATGTTTTTCATGACACGGTACTTGAAATGACCGCATTATGAGTAATGAGTATCGCGGTCCTACTTGCGTTTCATCGAACAGATCAAATACCTTCGGGAAGGTCCATTTGAAGCGACTGCGTACCCCCAAACCCTACAGTTATGAGATCCCCCCCCCCCCACACACACACTTCCTCACGGGTACAGGTGTACAGTCAGTGTTGCACTCATCTCTATAAACTGACCTCTGCATATGAATGCAGAATCTGTAGGCAACGGGACAACATTTTGGTATCCGAAGCGATCTCGTTTCAGTTTGTAGTCCGAGTAGCATTGACCAATCACGTTTTGCACATTTTTGGTTGTGTGCAGGTAAACAGTCTGTGGGGAGACATACAATCTCGAAAGCCATCGGCTATCGTTTGATGGCGATTTAGTTTTTTTATCAGCTTTGATATCTGTTTATGGAGATTAGCAGAAATATCATCTGGACCTGAAGCACCTCCAAAAATATTGATGTTTATGCATTCCACTGTTGGCCGATGGTTTCAGAGACCAGTGTGGCATGTCTTTGTAGCAAAGATAGCATGAGTCAGCAGAATGTTAACTCCAATGTTTATCAAGTACCTCTCCAACTGTCTAGTTTATAAAGCATGATAAAACAGTTTCTGACACTGAGAGGCAAAAAGGAATGCAAAAAAGAAAGGAATAGTTGTAATAATAAAAATGTTGCATCAAAGGTTGGTGTTGTGGGGCTCCATCTGTCCCTCTCGTTTCCTTCATATATTTCATCCCTTTCTTCATCTGTCTCACTCTCAGAAGTTCAGTTTTTCCCTCTGCAGTCCATCTTTATCGCTAATTGAGTCTGTCTCTGTAAGCTTCTCTCCATCCCTCTCCCCATCGCTCTCTCATTAGTGCAGTTCCTTAGCGTTCTTTCTTCTGTATGTTAAGCACAACTCAGAAGAACCCCCGCATGGCATCCAGGTATAGCAGAGAGGGACACTGAGAGGGAGTGCTCAGAGACACACTCGAAGGTGGTGGTTTACAACAATGGTCCATGGGTAATGTAGTTTCTTTGCTCCATGTTTTACTAGGCTGACCAAGCACTCATCTACCGACTATTAATCATTTAGAAGACAACATTTCCATAATTATTTGTTCAAATTATGCGCAGACCTGGCTCTAAGCAATTGCAGACTTAGTCGCCTGTGCAAAGATGCCTGTGCAAATAGGTTGATTGAGGACAATCGTTCGAACCGGAAACCATTCGGCGGGGAGTCAAAACCTTAACCACACTATGCTTCTCCAGTCCTGGCACCCATAGAGCAGTTTGGTGACAGCATGTTTCTTTACTGGTTCTCTCCTGCACTACAATGACAGATAAGACAAGGTAGGTGACGTAGTCTTGGGAAGCCTCTATTACCTAGTGTGGATTTCTGGTCATGATATCCCATTGGAATGGTATCCCAGGTCGGGAGTTTGATTATTAAGTTCAAAGTTCAAAAGTTCAAAGTTCAAAGTTTTTGATTCACCATTTATGCATAAACCAGACAGTTCAAACAAGTCAAGTACAGTATTAATATAAAGAGAGAGATCGAGAGAGAGAGAGATCGAGAGATCGAGAGATCGAGAGAGAGAGAGAGAGAGAGGGCGCAGCACAATAAATAGTAATAATAAAAAATATAAAAAGTTTTAAAAATGAAGATAAGGACAAATTGCATGTTGTGCATTGCATTTCAGAGAGCACCACAGTAGATAGTGATTCAAATTTAAAATTTAAAAATATATATACATGTTAAATTAAATTGAATTCAGCAGTGCAACCGTACTGTATCACCGCATGTAGCAGCGTTATTGCACGTAGGAAGTGGGGGTAGGGTGGTGAGTATATATTTAAATAAATTGAAAGAAAATTAAGTAACCAAAGGAATGGTGGGTGCAATGTTGTGTACTGCATCCTGGCGATGTGCCAGTGGACCAGCTCTTTACCAGTCAAGGAAGTCTGCTGATCCAGTTTACACAAGTTCTTTGGGATTGGCAGAAATCTTAAGAGGACGACCCTGGGAATACATTAAGGCAGGAGGTGTAGTTCTCTATGTCCAGATCCTAACCTGAGTACTTTCCCTTATTCACATTTATCTGAATAGTAAAGGGACTGTAAATTGAAAATGGATAAAAGCCTCTCTTAAGTGACCGCATAGTAGCACATGTGGCTGGGAGGAGAGACCACCATGTTGACATAAGGGTTCTCCTTCAACACTACACTTCCGTTCTTGACATTCATGTGTAGGATACTTATGTGCCATTGAGATACAGAGTGCTCAGTGTGGTGACCAAAGGGGTTGGGTCGCTGCTATTTGCAGAGAGTGTTTGTCCTTCTTCCCGGGGTCCCACAGTGACATTGAGCAGGCGCTGAAGCACCTAACCTTTGCCTTCAAAGTCTCAGGCTGCAGTTCTTACATGTAACCAATGGTGTGGCCTTGTCAAACATCTCAGGTATCCGAACTGTACTAGAGTGCAAAGAACCATGAGGAGGCCATTATGGTGCGTTTCCACCGGAGGGTGCGGGTCGGTTCAGTTCGCAAAGGTGCGGCACGGATCGCGTTTCCACCGCCAAAAGTGGGCGTGACCCGGACGGAGCCGTATTTAGCCGTACTCATCTTGCAGTACTCCTCCGTTGGGGTACGGGGGGCCTGAAAGGGTGCCGGCTAGTTCGATCTACACACTTCTTCCATTGATTGGTCGACAGAATCGGACTTCCGTGCTACAGGGGGATAATAACAAACAAATACATTACCATCAAGGTATTTCCGGACAACGGTGAAAGCTTAGTTAAGAAATGTCTCGCAAAACTTTGCTGTCCTTCTTGGACGGACTACATTGTTGCTTTTTGTTCATTGTGCGCGTTCTTCTTTTTCTTTGGACTTATTAGCAGGCTACACTGTGTCAGGCTGCTATGAGGTCACGATGCTAACATAGCTGCCACGCCTATCGCCATCCAGCTTAAACCCCCCCCTACCATAAGGGTACTGTCGCCGGTGGAAACGCGAGCCGTAACCGAGCTGCGCCGAACCGCACCTTCACTACTCCAAGCCGCACCGAACCGACCAGCACCCTACGGTGGAGATGCGCCATTAGTGGCAATTCTTACATCCATTGATTTTGACCTTGTTTTAGCCATCGTAATCTCACCATGATCTTCATAATCTCTTTAATCTTTACACAACAATTTCATCCATTTTTTTTCTCATACTTTTTATTAAGCCTCTGATAAACTGTTCACTTGACAATTTTCGCCTAAATACAAAAAAACTAGAAATAGAAAATAATTATAAAAATATAAGATTCATATAAATACAGATAGTGGTGCTCACCCCTATTAGTATAAACATGTTTAAAAGCATATTTTTTTGTGTCGCACACTGTTTTATTCTTTTTTTGTGTAAGAGCAAAACAGTGCTTTTTTGTGTTTTGTGTTTTGTAATTATCCTAAAATAATCTAAAAGTTCGACAACACTGTAGACAAACTTCCGAAGCGGAATTGGATACCGTCTGGGCTGGAAACCAAAAGTTGGAGTGACGGAGTTATGCAGTGTTTTAGCTTCTCTTCCCACCAGCTTTGGGGAAACTTTAGTTAACCAGTGCTGGCCGACTTTGCCTTCACTGTTGGCCAAGTTCCGCTAGACAGGTTGTTTCCAGAAGGGACCCAATTCATGTAGTGCCCATCTACAGATCCCCGCCCCCAGGAACATGGGTTGTTGAAATTAATTTGAGGCAAAATAAAGTTTAATGTTCCCCTGAATTTGAACTCGTCGTCCGTCAGACCTTACATGTAAATCTAAAGTCAAACAACTCTGATTTATGTGACAAATCCTTAAATAACATGAAACTCACCAAACGAGAAACACTTATTTTTATAAAAACCTTGACAGGCATTCACTAACGTTATGTTGCCATTATAAAGTCATTACAGTTGTCTGGGCCTAACATTGAAGTCACTCTCACAATTCCTGATTTTCTTTTGCCACAATTATTCCACTTACCAACCAAGATGACACCCTTTGGTCTTTGAAGCGTGTGTGTACAGAAATACCCACATAGTGGCATGGCTGTTGAATGCATTGCTGACAACTCCCCATCATTACACTGTGTCGCGGCTAGTCATGTGACAGTGTGTATGCCAGACAGTGTGTGTGTGACAGTCTGAGTGTTACTGTGTGTGTGTGTGTGTGTGTGTGTGTGTGTGTGTGTGTGTGTGTGTGTGTGTGTGTGTGTGTGTGTGTGTGTGTGTGTGTGTGAGATATGGTGCACAGCGACTCCTGTCACCCGTGGATTGGAAGACAATAGACAAACGATGAACAATGAAGATGAATGTCATTCAGTCGCCGTGGCTGAATGTGACGTTGAACAAATGAATTCCAGAAGAGACGCTCATCATTGCAATGAGCTCTCCCCTCTCCCCTCAATTCCCCCCCCCCAATAGGTTTCGACATGAATCATGTTAACCTTCTCGTTTTCAAGTTCATTCATTTTTAAAGGCGTTTCTTCTTCCTCCTCTTGTCTCAGCAGCCCCGGGGCCCAAACACAGCCCCCCCCCCCCCCCCGCAGGATTCAGTCACTGGGATTCCATTAAAACCGGCAAACCGTTGAATATTATGAATATTCTGCAGACTCTTTCCCGGGAAGAGAGATTCATCATCACTCTAACTTGTCAGTCCACAGCTGTAGATTGGCCAAGGCAGATTATCGGTGTGTGCTCGTGGACCGTCATGTTATATAAATGGAAAGATCGGACGGCGCACACGATCCTCCTGCCAATGTTTTTTGAGTGACACATAAAGTGATAGCCTGCACTTTGAGCAGAAGACAGCCACGGCTCTGGGCAGGCTAAGGGATTGGGAAATGGGATCCCATTTCTACCCCTTACCCCTTCAAAACAAGGGGGGGGGGGGTAAGGGGAAGGGGTAAGGGGTAGAAATGGGATTAGGCCTAAATGTAAGGAGGGACAAGTAGATCTCTTGTGTACGATCCTGAAACAGTGTAATTAGGAAACATGACCCTTTTAGCAACAGTTCTTGTGTTGATGCACTTCAGCAGAATGGTACAGATAGATTATTGACATGGACTTATGAACTTCTCTCTCTCCAACACAATTTGTTGCTTTATTTCACATTCAATGTTGCCATGCCTCATTCAAACATTCAGTATTGCGACATAGATTGTAGCTTTTGTATTTTAATAACTTCATTCCCCTTAGTATACATTGAAAATTTGTGCAATTGTTGCGATACAATTATTTCATACAACGCTATACTAGAACTATAATTTCACAATTGATCATTCTTGCAATTCCTTTTGTGGAGTTGTGACCTTTTGTGTCATCATAATACAGTATACTGAATACCTTTATTATATATTTTCAGCTGATGAATGGAACGATGTTTTGAACAGCCACTCATGGTGGTTCAAGGTTTAGCTTACTCTGAATGAGTGGTTTATTTTGAGGTTCTGAAGTATCTCAAATCCCTGGAAGTGAAGCAACCAGAAAGGACAGAAATTATTAGTTCTGTATTTGCAATTGAGTATGGCAGGATTATTGCAATTGAAGGAAAGAAAATAGTATTCAACACGCTACGATTATCTATGATCAATGATCACCGTCATCATGCACATGCTTTAAATATAACCTCTGACTATATGGAACAAAATACATGAAGACAAACTAGTTTGAAAACAGATTTTCAAGAGTCTAGCATAATGAGATTAGGAGGGCATTCTAGTCACTGTACAAGTATAGATATAAAAAACGATTATATAGAAAAATTGAAAGAAACAAAAATCTTGAAGTGACTAGCCCCCTTCAGCACATGAAACTCCAGAGCTCACCGAGAAGGTGTGTCAGTGCACGGCTCATACACCCAGCAGGGAACCTGGCACCAGTCTGGTCTCAATTATTCAACAACTCCTCTTCGGTGAGCTTCAACACGATGCCAACATTTTAATAGGGGTCAGGGGTTCCCTGCCCGACGCTATCCATATTATCCTGCTGTGCGGTAGCTAATGTGTTCGACTCCCAACCACAGTGGAGTTCGGTTTGATCCCCAGTTTCCCCACAAACGTACCTATGGTCATCCTCAAGCAAGATCCCTACCCCGCGACAAGCTCCTTAATATAATGTCTATGAATTTACTGCCTCAGTCTAATAAAAGTGCTAATTGACTGAATATTTATTTCATTTATTTTTATTTTTATTGAGCAAATGCATTGTACATCGTTTCATATAAAATATTAAATAGATGCAATGCATACAGGTTTCTAGTCAAGACTAATTAACAAACCCCGTTCCTCGTTAGGCCTTTACTAAAAGTTACACAAGCAAAGTTACACACAATACACATGTTAGAATACGAAACACATTAAATACAAGACACATAAGGACAAAAACAAGGAACACGATTAGTGTGTGCGTGCGTGCGTGCGTGCGTGCGTGCGTGCGTGCGTGCGTGCGTGCGTGCGTACTGCCCGTGCAAGTGCACTGTGTGTGAGGGTCAATGTTCACAGGCTTTATTCAGTTTCAACCATTGTGTATTAAAAACCTTGAGCTCTGTCAATGTTTTGATGTCCGGTGGTAATGTATTCCACAGTTTAGTGCCTATTACTGTGAAGGATGATTGTCAGGGTGTTGTTTCCCGTTTGTTGAACCCCTAGTTGTAATTCTACCGTTTCGTTTATTTACCAATTGGCAAAGTACTTCTGGAGCAAGGTTGTTCACACACTTGAAAATAAGTTCTAAGAATGAAAAGCTTAGAAAGCTGTCAAAACCCAGTAAATTATGTTTTTTGAGAATCTGGCAATGAGGCCAACAGGTTTCTGATCCATTATTTTAAGTGCTTGTTTGAACAGGATTTTTATTGGTGTCATTGTTGTTTGGTTGACTTGGCCTCAAACGGTTATACAATTTGAACAAAGTACGGACAAAGTAATGTCTCTGACCTCCTCCCTGATAAATAACCCATGGAGAAGGAGAAATGGCGGTTAAAGGAAAATGGCCAACACCCTGAAGCTAATTAATGAGCAATAGAAAGTTTGCAGAGTTTCATATCATTTCTTTTTTTATTTCCAACTGAAATGTGGTTGTCCAGATATACTGCTGGACATTTGCTCTTTTGAATGTGACATTTAATAAACTATTACACAAGGACCTCACTTCAATTGTCAAATGCCAACGCTAGTAATCTGAAATATTGCATTTCATTATAGGGACGCCGTTTGTGGTGAACATTACATGAACATTTCAAAAATACTTTGAATTTATGCATGTTTCGTCATGAAATTGAAAGAGACGGGGGATGGCTGGGTTGAGTTAATGCACTCCCGTGTCTGACACATAACTGAGACTTCAAATTGCAGTTGAGAATCAAGGCCGGAGCCTGACCAGAGTGCTAAAACCCTGAAGGCAGCCATTCAAAAAGAAATGATGATGAAACAATTGAGTTGAATGTCGTTGCCGGCTGTTGAACTAGCACCTATTTTTGGGGTGAATTTAAAAACTGAATAATCAAACAAAAGGCTTTCTTTAGTTCAGCTCTAACTGCCTCAGGGTGTGTTTTGGTTCAATGAAAATGAAATAAAAAGAGAGTTGCTAGTGTGTCTCCCCTTTTTATACAGGTGTACTTTATCAACTGTACTCCTTCTTTCAAATGTTTAAGGAAGCAGGACAATGAACTCTGGAACCCTAGTAAATGGGTTTTACTTGGTTTCATTGACCAACTAAACAGGTAAAACACTTTCATTCCAAGCCGTGCTTTACCTGAGAATAGAATAACATCAGAAGTATCAAGGTAATTGTTTTGGGTTCTGGTTTGCCAGAGTCTGAGAGGAAAACACACTTGCCTGGGCCTCTAGGTGTGAATACCTGAGTCAATCACTCACTTACTATGCTTCACATGAAAGGAAAGTGACTGACTGCACTCTATCTAATAATGTTTGTTTTATCAAGATTTCAACCGTGTTTGTTCAGCAATAATAATAATAATAATAATAATAATACATTCTAATATAACCGTGCCAAATAAATATGACAACACAGATATCACAAATGGGATTAAATCTACCGGTATTTCACTGACCAATCAGTTAAAGCCTCGACAGGGTGTATTTGCAAGTGTGTATGTCGGTTTGTGTGCGTGTGCCTATGAGGCTTGTGCACATGCTTACCACCAGATTGATGATTGACGCTGGGGCGATGTGTAGGTGGTCTGAGCCAAGCATACACCCCCCATCGGTTTTCCTCCTTATCTCGGGAAATTCTAATTGATAGCCAATCAATAGTATATTTACTACACCTCCTCGCTGATATCGCATCTGCTAGAATGCCGTCACACAGGTTGGGGAGTCTGAGGGATTGATGAGCCTACTGTGCAGGAGGGAGGAGGAGGATGAAAGAGGAGGGGAGGAATAAGAGGGGGTAGAAGCAGAGGGTGGGGAGGAAGAAGAGGAGCAGACAAGAGGAGGAGGAGACAGAAGAGGGGTCGGGATGAGGAGGGGGAGAGAGAAGAATGGTAGGGAGGAGGTGAGGAGGAAAAGGAAACAGAAGATGAGAAGGGGGAGATGGAAGAAGAAATAGAAGAGGGGGAGGAGGAGAGGAGGAGGAGGAAAGGGAGGAGGATGGAAGAGGAGAAACAGGAAACACATAGGGCTTTGGTAGGCCGTGTTCACCAGAAAGCCTAAACACTATTCCTGAACCATTATGTGTTGACGATGTCAAGCCTGAAGCATGGGGAGGAGAATCCCTTTCAATGTTTACTTGATGGAACAAAAGCTAACGTTTTTGACACCGCTAAGCTCAGCAATCTCTTCCTAAATGTCCTTTATGGTAGGCTACGTCAAGTTAGCAACAGTCAAGCCAGTGACGGGCAGGGAGGGAGACAAATGGTTTACGCTTGTCTGCTTTGACAGCAAAGGGTTATCAAGTTAACCTCAGATACTTTCTTTTCGTGTTATTGTTTATAATAGCTTCACTTTCAACTCCAACTCATACAAGGATTTATACTTCCTTGAAGTACAAAGCGTTCAAATTTGTATTTTCAAACAAATATTATTATTTTTTTTGGTAAGTTCCTACAAAAGGACATCATTCTCAACTATTTTGAATGTCACCATCAGGGTGACATTTTCCTCAGTGGAGAAGATTAAAGTTGCATTTTGTTTTGCGCCCCCACCTTACTGCTGATACGACGTCAGACTAGAACCTTACTTAGGTCTTTGAAGAGTTTCATTCCCTCTCAAATACAAGATGGTTAAGTGGTAAAACATGCATGCAGATGTATTTAGTGAGTTACTCTGCGACGACATCCTGTTCGGGATGCCCAAAGGCCCACAACATAATGTCAATTTCCCCAGCCACCCAGAAACATGGTCATGAATAAATAGTTAGAGGAGACTGATGGATGGATCGATCATGGACGGATAAAGATAGATGAATGGAGCGATCATGAATCAACGGATGGATTGATGGAATATATTGATAGATCGGTGGATTGTTGGACAGAGAGGTGGTTTTATATTTGGAAAGAAGGTAGATCATGGACAGAGGGATTGATGGATAAATAGACAGACGAAGGTATGGATGGATGGACGGTAAACAAATAATGCTTCGATAATTGTCATTCGGGCGACCGAATGCCCCATGACTCTACATATTCATCTGCGACCTCGAGCTACCTAGACAGTGTCTGCTTGCCATGTCATTAAACCCAGGTAATTACACAGAAAAGCCAGACAACGGACAGCTGAGTGACCTATTCAGACACAGAGAAGGGGATTGTGAGTGAGCAGTGCGAGGCGACGCGGTCTTTTAGGCCATGGAAGCAGCTGTAGAGAGCGAGAAGAATGGAGGTGGACGTTGCGGTGGTGATGTACCTTAACCAACTTCAAAACACGGTGGCATCGCTTGCTGCATTGCTGTATTATTAACTGCCATTACCGTTCTCACGACCGTCATGGGAAACAGACGCTAATGGGGTGTGATTTTTCCACTTTCCACTTTCCACTTTCCAGAATCATCCTCTGGATGATTGTGTCCGTGTGCTGTGGCTCGACTAATATGTGCCTCGGTGTTGTTATGCAACCATATAGTTTGACTTTTTACTTTTTACATAAACTTCCTTGTGATGTAAACTGCGTAATAGTTTGGGGTCTGCGTTATTCATATGCTCCATAAAATGGGTAGCCATCATAAATAATGGGAAATTACTCTGTATTGTCATCACATCATCTTGATTAATAAAAAGAGAAAGTAAATACATGCAGGGTTCCAGTGTCCAATGCCATGCAAATACAGAAGGAAAAAGATGTAAAGTGACATAGTAGTAACCTTCAGGTACGCACCGTTCAACAATTGTTCGGTGGCCCCCCGAGAGCTCAACGCACTGCAACTCAAGAAAACACTGTCAAATGTACAAAACACCGGCAAATTAAGGAAACACTTTCATCAATCTGAAAGCACAACATTTTAGACATTACAGAAATGCGCTGCAGCTACGGCCCAAACCACAACGCAAGTTATTCCAGAGGGCACTTCAACACATCTGGACACAGAAGTCGACTTTGAGTGTCAGTGGTGTTCTAAAAAAACTAAAACGCAAGTGTTTTTGGTTTGACATTAGGATTGCATGATTCAGATATTACTGCAGACATCGGCAGTTAACGTCAAGCTGTAAAATAAAAGTTTGTGTTCGCTGAAATGAAATGAAAGTAAACAGAGGTGTATCCTAAATCATTGCGACCACGTCCAGGGAATGCAGTGCACCCTGACCTCATTGCCTCTTCTCTGTTGACATGCTGACGCATGGGTGTCAAAACAATTTCCGTCCTTTGTATAAAATGCATTACCATCCATGTGACCTTTAACCGTTTCTATACCGTTCCCGTAAATAGAAGGGTCCTGGAAGCACAATGACGGCGCTTGAAGAACAAATACAGATAGAATTGTTTCGGGCCTCCTTCCCCCTCGAAGACAGGAAGGCGGGTAAACGAGACATCCTCGTTTTGCCGTGAAAATCTCGCCATACGTTTTCTGGTGGCCTGTCCCCAGAATACAGAATACAAAATATATGAATACATTTTTTTTCACATGTTATGGGTTCTAGCTTGCTCATGAATATTCATTTTGAGATGGTTAGGAGACAACTCTATCTGAACTACTTTGATGCAACCTGGCTATGCAGCGCGCGACGTGTCGGCCTTATATCAAGAGCAGGCATGGCCTACCGTAAACAATAGGCTATCAATGCAAGACAGAACGATTCTCTGTTCGAGGAGCCACTCTGGCTTATTTCTGCCTGGTAGGCAGCGTACACGGGGGGGGAATGAACAAATGAAGTGTAGTGGCTGGCGTCGAACTCCCCAGTGCACTTACCCACTTTGAATCGATATATTCACCACTTCATAAAGAAGGAGCTCTCCTCTCGCTGCGTCGAAATGGGGAGCCTAGACCCCGGTTTAGATGTTGGCCTACATAATGTTTACCTTTTCCCCTCAAACTTTTTCTGGCCTATGTCCTATGAATACTAATGTTTGTTTAGTAGTAATTAATATAGAGTGCCTTAATTGTTCGTGGGGGGGGGGGGGTAATGCTGTGGGGGAGTAATGCTCCCCCACAGGGGAGCATTACATAATGCTTAATGCTGAAGTTAATCAGAAAATTAATGCTCTCTCAATATCATGTTAACGTTCGGAGCTAGCATTTACCAACAGGCTGTCGGGGTCCAGGTGCAATGCCCATTAGGCCTCAAATGTCATGCGAGATTCCACTTTAGAAGCAATTAAACCAAATTTAATTAATTGGTTTGCCGTTTCTATGTTCCCTGATGTAATAATGAAAATACAAATCAAGTTGTAAATGTCTCTTAAGGCCATTATGCACATGACGTAGAGCAGGTAAATGGAGGCACTTCCTGTTAATACCTGCGGCCGTATGCGTGGCTCTGTACTACATCCATTGGGAAAGCAAAGTCAATCAATCAATAATTCAATTATTTAGCTTCATAACGACGGGTCAATAAATAAAATCAACCACTGATTGGAAACCCAACACCGGTTATAAATGACTGTCCGCGGTCACATGGTCTTCTAACGATTTTAATCAGCAGCTTATTATGTCTCACACACACACACGCGGCCAATCAATGGCCTCCATTGATTAATTAAGTGCCAAGGACGAGCCAGGTGACAGCTTGCTCCCCTGTGGAAAGAAAGGTCTAGAAGCAGTGGCCTCCTACACGGATGGCTCGCAGGCGGTCGGTGAGGTCAGACGAAACTTCCAGTGTCCGCGACTGTATCAAATTAGCCAAGCTGCTAATCCTACCGCCTACACAATATACATCCTCCTGTTAAGGCAGATTCCTAATAGAAAAAAGAACAAGCCTCACACGTTTGTTCTTTGGCACTGCTGTACTCAAAGTCGAAAGCTTGGGATGGGATTTGTGTAAGTGGGCACACACTGTGTCCCTCTCTCTCTCTGAGTGTGTGTGTGTGTGTGTGCGAGTGCGAGTGCGAGTGTGTGTGTGTGCTCCAGGATAATCCTCCTTCTCTTGTGCTTGTAAGGTGGAAGGAAATTAACGGAGTGAGAAAGCAGGCCAGCTGCTTCTGAATAGAGTTTTCTGAAACGTTTACCAAGACATTGAAACACATTGACAGAGGGTGGGAGACATGCCATGGCATTTTTCTCTTTTTTATCCCAGCCTTCTCGAGCGTTGAAGGCTGCAGTTACCACATTCTATCAGCTGTAACAAACACGGCGTAATAAAAATAAAAAGACGTGTGCGTCAATATCACCAATCTCATGGTTCACTTCCCCCGCTCCACTGTGTCCTCCTTCGCTCCTCAGTGCGGTCCACCTTGTGGAAAAAAAATGTTTTGCCCCCGCATCAATTATGCATTCACTTCATCCACTCCAGTTTAACTAGGACTTCAGGGTTTCCGACTCATTTATGTCATCCTTGCGATGGAGTACAAGATTAAACTGTAGAGACCTCACTCAAAAAATGTAAGAAGGAAACTATACTGATTAGTTTAGATTAACCTGCCCGTACACAGTATATAAACATACATATATGATATAGGTACATTCTCTCACACACACACACACACACACACACACACACACACACACACACACACACACACACACACACACACACACACACACACACACACACACACACACACACACACACACACACACACATCCACCCCTGTGCGTGAGGGCTTGCAGTGGCTCCATGGAGCGCACATGAAGAAAGGCTCCCAGAGCGATCTGCCCTCCTTATGTTAATTACCCAGCAGCCCCAGGTCCATTATTCCGGCATTCTATAGGCGCGGGCATCGCGCCTTAATCCACACAAACTGCCGCTTTCTAATCCCCCCATTGGTTTTGAAAACAACTGTGGCAGAAGTCAACCAGAAAACCGGGGTTCAGCGGCTACAGAGGCTGCTCAAAGGCACTTTGAATGCCGTCTTTCAATTCCCCAGCGGAGGTTTTTCCCCGAGCCGTGTGGTCGTGTAAACAGAGCGCAGTAAATTACCCTCTCCCAGCGAGGAGCCGCCAGGAGATAAGAATGTGCTCCTCCGAACCACCTTGGAAGGGAAATAGTTGCAATATAGATCAAGCTTGTTTTTAATAATCCTTTAATTTTGAGAATCCATATCAGGCGTTTTGCAAAAAATGGCGATACTCCAATTAATTACAATTTGGAACCTGCGACCTTTGGACGAACACGGTGCCAGCGTTGACACTAATGACTGTGCTCTGGGCTCCATTAACCCCACATGTTAATCCCCCCTGTTTACGTTCCCCCGGTCGCCTAATATCCGCGGTAATGCGTAATTGAAAACTCTAGAAGTCATTGGGTGGCTGCGAAGATGACACTCGCCGAGCCTTGGCCACTGGAGGCGTACTCTAAAGATAGGACTTGATGGGGGGCTTCGACACGCTCCGGAGTCTGTGTTGGAGTGGACTCCGGTTAGTTTCAGCATGGATGGATTCCATTTAACAAGATCGCGAAGCCTCTTACAACCACAGAAGAAGAGCACCCGCTCCCCGCTGCCCCACTCAAAACCTTGGCTTGACAGGTCAAATGCATCTCCATTACCCCCGCGTGGAAGATGTTGCTGTGACCTTCTCCGTCCAGCCTGCCTTTTAGGGGAACATTTAATCGATGAACTCCATCGTGTCGAGTTTGGTGTTGACCTACCCCATCTGCCAATTTCTGATTTGCATCTGCTGGTTGGGAAATTAAATTCACCTGTGACCAGCCTTCCCAATCACCCACTACAGCCAATACTGTCCTATAATGTATACAGTTATTTGGACGTTGCTGGTTGATGCAAGAATACAAATCTGTTGCCAGTTTTTTTTGCAGTATCTTTTCCTGGACCTTTTGTACATCATTGGTTCAAAGTTGAAGATAAGAAGACCCCTCTTTAAACTGTAGCACTTTTCTACAACTTCATTACATAACTAAAGATTTACTGCATTTTACAGACTTTAATGCATAATTTTGGAATCCCAGCACCAAAGTATGGACTGATAAACTTGGCATATTTGAATGAACATCAAACCACCGTAACACGATATGCATAACATTTTAAACATTCCTTCTACACAACGGGAATCGATTGTTTGTTTCGGATCAATGCGTGTGGAACCAGGGCAGAGGACACTCCAAGTATGCCTACATTGATGCTAACACAGATACGGGTCCGCTGGAGAGGTTAGATCGATACGGCCGCTCAAAGACAGCATGTCGCAATGCCTTGGTCCAAGTGTTCATAGACACCATGCCGCCCCCCCCCCACACACACACACACACACACACACACACACACACACACACACACACACACACACACACACACACACACACACACACACACACAGTGTGCATTTCTTAATCTTAGTTTCTCTAATTTTCCACTGTTAACCGAATATTGGCAAAGATGTTAAACAATAATAATAAAAAAAATTAACAATATAATAAGATGGTTTAGATAAAGGCTTTTTACCAAGTAGTCGCCAAGAAGGTTTGTACTTCATTTAATAAAGGAAAGGGTGCAAAGGGAACATTATGCGCATGCAAGAGTTTCTGTTGCATTGTGATACATGTTTTATTTGTGTATTTTTAAACGCAATGCGCCACACTCTCTTTTCACCTTATGTTTTTGCTACCACACTTTCGTGTACCCTTTTGAGTATGCTCCATCTATATTTCCGAGCCTTCAAGAGGTTTCACAGTTCTTCACTGTGTTCCAACCCTCGCACCCTTGAGATTTAATAACAATCGTCCCCTGCTGTGGTGTGATTAGCGCAATGAGTAATCCTATCCAGGTTTACACCCTCGGTGCCTGACAAGCTCATTCATGACCATTCCCACTGACTTAAGCCAGGTTGGCGAGACCCCAAAGGCACAGAGCAGCCATAGCCTTAACCTGTCTCTGTCTGTGCGCGAGTCTGTGCACCGCTGGGCCCATTCTTCAGCAGCCTAGCACGTCTGACACGCGTGGGTGTGGTGTGATTTAGCATCGGGCTGTGTCGCTCTTCCCCTCAATTTGCAGCCAAGTCAGTGTTGTTGCTCAAAGTTTGGGGTATATTTGTTTTGTTTCGTGAGTGATAATGTAGCAAACCAGCCAAGTCAAGAATGCTTATCAATTAGCATTCCGAGAAATACTGAACATTAATATAGCATATTATGTTTGAGGTTTCACATATGGGAGAATTGTACCTCGGAACATTAACTCAAATGGTATCAGGCCCAGTGTGCATGGGCTGCCTGTTAAATGGGTGCAGGCAATAAACAATGCATGTTCAATATAGCTAACGGAAAATTGTCTGTGAATGATCCCACGTGAAAACAGATCTGATCCGAGTTATTATGATCAGATCAAACCCGTCACGTAGGAAACATTTCCCAGACGCGATGATGCAAGTTTCCCAGGATTACCGGTTTGAATACACAGTGCGAGGCCCAGAGAGTGCTCTTTAACGGCGCCAACAATGGTAATACTGCCTTTGATTAATTCTCACACACGCGCACACCCTTCAAGCCATGTCCCTGAACAGCCCTGACCTGACGGTACCCATGACAATCTGCGAGTCCTTCTCCCTGTGTGAGGCGGAAAACTCTAACTAACACACACACACACACACACACACACACACACACACACACACACACACACACACACACACACACACACACACACACACACACACACACACACAGACCCAACCAGCTGCTCTGTTGAATGCTGGTGCTCTGGCCATGAGGAGTGTGTAAAATACCTTAATCCATCTCTCTCACGGCGGCCCGCCCAGCCACCCTGCTCCCCCCGGCTGGCTGGACGGCGCCGCCCACCCATTCACCCTGGAGCCCCCGAGAGAGAGAGAGAGAGATCGCCTGATGACCTACGAGAGGGCGAGAGAGAGGGAGGAGATACGGTGAGAGGAACGGACAGGAGGTTTGAGAGTACGAAAGTGTGGATGTTTGAGGGACGTCATGAGCAAGAGAGGAGGACAATGTGAGACCCAGGAGGGCAGAGGGAGAGTAGTACTGAAAGCAAACAGATACCGTGAGTGAGAAGAGACGACTACTGAGAGATCGATACTTAAAGGAGCAGAGGGCTCTGAGCGACCGGCTGGAGGGATGGAGACTGAAAGTAGATGAGCGATCGAGAGAGAAAGACAGGGTGAGAGAGTTTAGTCGAGTCAGAATGGATAAGAGTGAGAGGGGTGGTAGTTTAGGAGACAAGCAGAGGCTAAGAAGAAAGCAGAGAGACAGATAGGCCCCATCCCATTTCTACACCTTACCCCTTCCCCTTACCCCTCCCCCTTGTTTTGAAGGGGTAAGGGTAAGGGGTAAGGGGAAGGGGTAGGGGGAAGGCGTAAGGGGAAGGCGTAAGGTGAAGGCGTAAGGGGTAGAAATGGGATTGGGTCAAAAGTATAAGCGAAACCGAGACCAAGTGAGAGTCAGAAGGGAGAGATTTTTTTGGATTTTTTGGGCTTTTATACCTCTGTATGTAAAAGTGTGCATATGCATTGCACGGTCATTAATGCCTACAGGGATGAGTAAAGACTGATTCTGTGGCCCAGTTCCAGGGAATCGTTTGATTAACTCACTCACCATGAAGCCATTCATTGCACTTTACTTACGATAATTCAGTTTGTTGTTAACTTTTTTGTAGCACTTTGATATTTTTCCTTTGTTTGATTTTTAAAAACAGCTTTGGCAGTGTCAATCCTTATTTTCCATGCCAACGAAGCTCTTCTGAATTTAAATGAATCAAATTGGGAGAGCTTGCCATCCCTAATGACCTTGACACACAGCAGCTTCACGTCATGTGAACAAAACCTCCATCCCAAATTCGCTCCCCTCTCCCCTGGGCTGGATGGGGGCACCCTCCATGTCATCATTATTATTTTTTCATTCTATATGGATTACCCCAGCGACAGCGCGTGGCGACTGGCCTCCGCCCTGGTGAATGGTACCCCCGCCGCAGGGGGAACAATGGGCCTAAGGGATAATGGGACACCCCAGAATTAGTGGTAACTATTACAATTATGTCCGCATAGAATGGGGGCATTAGCGGGGATGGCCTTTGTGTAAAACTGCTTGCCCATCCAATTAATTCTTTCAACAACACAACGTCTAAATCCCCGACGTTTGAATGGGCTGCGGGAGAGTGGAAAGCGGCTTTTGCGGCTTTTAAATGATTTTGACAGAACGTTTCTCAGGGTTGTTTTGACAGTAATGTCTCGGGGGGCGCGCGCGCGCACACACACACACACACACACACACCCACCCCCCCCCCCCCCCCCCCCATCGGTCCATCACCATCAACCACATACAAAGAAATCATTCTACCCCTGGTCTTTTCCGGTAGAATCTTCAATGAAGTCCGACGCAGGTCATTCCACTACAAACCTCTCTTACAGGTTATTCTAAGAAAAATCTCCCTTCCATTGTTTTAATCCCCCTGCAACCCTGAGATCTATCAGCTCTTTGCAGTGCTTCAGCGAGGACATTGGTATTTTCTTATCTTAAAACAGCCTGTTAATCAATCTTCAGTATATTTGTGCTATGACTATGCTAGGAAGATTAACAACCTCGATGGCTCGTTGGCTCTTCATGCTGACGTAAATGACCTATTATCCAGGTCGTTGCCACCGAGTTCATCTTGCCAACAGCTGAGGTCTGGGGTTGCGTGTAAGCGAGTGTAAGCAAGCCATCGGTATCGGTGTGTTGGGAATGCTGGTTATGTGATGCTGTGTGTTCTTCTATGTGTCCCATGATCGTTTCGTATTTGTATCTAAAATGACCCTCTCCCCAAATTGATGCTACATCTCTCAAATTCAAACTCAATTCTGACACTGACCCCACTTTTAAAAAGGGCAATTGACCTCTCTGGGAGAAAAAGCCAATTACCGCGCGTTTCCCGAGCCGACAGCCTCAACGCCCGAGCCGTGGTGTTTCTGGGGGGGGGGGGGGGGGGGGGTATGCGTTTCCCCCGGTTACCGAGGGCTAAACAGTGTCAACACAGGCTTTGTGTTGGAACCATTTAACGGCTACCCGGTATATTTATCCTGTGCTCCTGACTGATTGGGATTCTGAGCCACCTTTCAAAAAAAAAATCAATGAGCTACGCCCTGGGCTAGGGTGGGGCAAGGGTGGGGGTGGGGGTGGGGTAGTAAGGGGAGGGGGGGGGGGGGGGCTGAATGCATCGATCACTCCTCGTTGTGTCAAACGCTTTGACACCGGCGCAATCCCTGAAATATGGAGCATCAAGGAATGTGTGCGTCTGTGTGGACAGTGTCAGGACGCAAAGGCGTGCCTGGTTGGACACAAGTAACCAGGAGTGAATAGGGAATGCAACTGATCGTGTGGGGTTTGTTTCGGTGCCTCCAGATGTTTTGATATTAAAATGAGATTAACACTATTTAACGACAAAGATGAATGGATCACTAAAGTTATCGCACAAACAAATGTGATAAATAAGATAAGACTGTTATATATTTTAACAGTGACCATTTGAACAATTGTACATGATTCAAGGATAAAGAAAGGATAAATCCTTCTCCTTATGAAGTATTTTAGAATGTGTGATGAACAACGTGAAAGAAAATGTTAACTCCAAAGTCCCCGATTAGGATCAAACAGACCCCCGTTGGTGGAGGTAATCCCTCGTTGGTCTCGAGACAAATGCAAAACCCAGAAACAAGCCACGTTGAGAACCATCAACTTGGCTGGAACAAAATTGGATATCAGGCTGAATAAAAATGCCCAGTAATCACGAAGCATGATTTAAAACGGAGAACGAAGTGGGGTTATAACATGTCACGCAGTACGTTCCTCTCCTTGTCTGCGCTTGCTCTACCCGAGTAGGCCTCGTGCCATATCCCGCACTTTCACCTTCTAATCTCATTAGTCTGAGACAGGGGAACTTCTCATTTAACACATGCACGGGCAGCGCTGGCTGAAAGCCGCACATAGACAACGCTAGCTATTGCAAGTGGTGTCGAACACGCCTTTCATGAATACCTTATTCAGCCCAAGAGGGCCTCGATCACCGGCGGAACGCACTCTTGTCTTTGTAATGAGGTAAACTCTGAGCTTTACCGGCACACCAAAACAAATTAATCTACCTTATTATTGTGAGATACAGACATTCCTTTCCCTCGGCTGTAAACGCGCCAGACAGACGTCTTGTGTGTGGACATCATTATGATACGTTTTAATTGATGATATTCCCGGGTCCCGTTCATCTGGATCCGTCTCGTCGAGTCTCGGTTTTGTTTCAAGAGGAATGCTGAAATAACGAGCTTTGAGTTACAAAACAGGCACACAACAGACGGTTGACAAACAACAGCATAACGGATGAACCCGATGCATGCAATTATTCTCGGTAACATACACTCTGGGGGCGATAAAGAAAACCAAAATAAAATAGTAGGTCACCCTGAACTCAAAATCAACCCGGATCACTAATGCGGATTTAATGAAGCCAGTTTGGGTTCACACAGGACAGGGCAGGAAGTGAACCCTCCCTATCAAGGCCTCTGCCGGGCCGAGTTGTTTACAGTGAGGAGGAGTCATTACCGCAGTAATGAATGGCTATTGTAAACAACCGTGTGTCCGTAATTGCGAGCAAAATCCCAGTCGTTCCTGTATTCCTTAACAGCACAGTACGGCACGAATGCGTTATTTTCTAATTATCTTACCATGCACTTAGCGCAGAACATTTGGACAGGCAGCCGGTGTTGCAGGCAGTGTTTTGTGGTGCTGTGCTTTCCTGAGGCAATAAGTTGCGTGGAAGAGGTTCCTTTTTCAATTTTCTGCTGTTGCCTCTACCGGAGATCACAGAAGGCTACACTAGACTACGGGCCATCAAAGGGCTCAAGTGATCTTCAAACTTTTGTGTGCTGTGCCGCACTCAAACACAGGCAGACAACAGCACCGGAACGCAAGGTAGAAGGAGCAGACGGACGCCAAGCAGAGCACCGCGGCAAAACACACCAAAAAGGCCTGCAGGGCCCTTGGGTTTGTTGGCCAGAGAGAGGCAGAATGTGTTATGAGATATGGAACAGTGTCACCACAAACCCTGTATCCAATTCCAAAAGAAAAACAAGAGACCGTTGGATGAAAAATCCAATCATAGGCCTTTGTTGCCAGTTGCCATGTTGATTAGTGTCAACCTGCTTTCAATGAAAAACGTTTTTTAATTAACATCACTGAACATTCATTAAAACCGTTTACCGGGATTGGGAGGAACACGCGTCAGGGATCTTCTCATTATGGATCATTATGGTCTGCCGTGAATGGCGGCTGCGGTTCGGTGGGGGATGACTGATGTGATTTGGTTATGGAAGGCGCTGGGCAGGCGGTATGGCGGTTATGGTTGGTTTTGGTTGAGGTCTGGTGGTAATTGACTTCTATGCTTTGGTTCCAACTTTTCCTTAAATAAAAGGTGAAGTTCTTGTTCAGAAAGGAAGTTAAGCTAAAACGAATTTTCTTAAAGCTCACAAACTTTTAATTCCCTTGCGTTAATTTAGTCTTGAAAGCCCATTGCGTTTAAGTTAAGTTTAAAGTTGATGTTTTGCAAAACGGAGTGAATGGAGAGGGTTTAAAAGGCACTCTGTTAGATAAAACCCCTTTGTAGAGAATATAAAATGAAGCATTGAAAGAGTAAGTCTTGACTGACATTAAATGGCACATAAAACATATTTATAGGGTTGTGGGGTCTTTTAAAAAGATGTTGCTATGCTAGTACTGTTTATATTATCCAATTGTTTGAAAAAAAAGAATTGACTAATGCAACCAGATGGGGATTTGATATCTAGCATTGATATGGTTGATAGTGAATCAAGGAGAAAAAAAGACAAAAGCACAGAGTGACAGGAATATGTATACAAAGAAATAAAACTGAAAGCCTTTAAACCTGAAAATAAAGTCCATATCCTAGATTGTAGAACATGGACACATGGCACATGACTCAATATAATAAACTATGCATTTAATCCTCCTTATTGGGCTTCTGTGTATCAAGTTCAACCGGTATTATAAAACAGCAGCTGTTTGACATCAATAGATACCTGTGACTTGCTCTCAAAATTCTGTGATAGAAACCCATGAGTGTGTTACTTTTCCATTTGCTAAGACTATAAAAATAACACAGAGCACAATTACTGAAACTGACGGTCAGAGGGTAACACATAAGCTCAAGTCACTAAACACGTTTTGGTTTGTCTTAAAGGGGACATATTATACCACCAAGTGTGAGTGTGATTAGAATTACAAGCCATTACGAAAATCTGCCCCATATGACTAGGTTGACATGTGTAGTAGTGATGTAATCTGGGGCAGATTTTCGAAACGGCTTGTAAAGCTAATCTCACTCACACCTGGTGGTATAATATGTCCCCTTTAAAAGATGGAGGGACAAAAAACAATGGTGGAAGGGTTTGAATGTTCAATGAGACACAAAGCAGCAATAATAAACTCACAGATTTCTAGTTTCCACAACATCTGGCAAGTAAGCCTGTCAACATTGGCCTGTATTCTCCATGGAGACCAAGTGTGCATGAAGCAGATTTCTTACAGGGGGGCTTTTGAGGGAAATTCTGAAAGAACCAAAAATCTGCATCGGACTCGGAACCGCATCGGACTCAGAACCGCAGGACCACATAATGGCAGGGAACACTAGAGTGCAAAACGTGGCTAATCATGGCTCTAAGAGAGAGTTATCGAGCAAGAAGAAGATTCAGTGTATGATGAGCAATGTGGTAAAGGCAGGTTTCAGCTCTGCAGACACAAGGGGCTGCAGCAGGAATATCATTGGGACATGTGTCGTCATTACCAGGGCTATTAGTCGAAATGGTGTCCTTCACCGTCATGCAATAATAATAGGCCCAAACCGTACTGCGTACATTATCCTATTTCCGGACACCCTTCAAAAACAGACTAATTCCTAATGACCAGGGCCCAGAGAAGCCCATGTACACATTCTCATCGGGGACATTGTTAGATTAAACCAGGATGCATTGGTCCACAGTTGGTTCAGATGACCCACTTTACATTGCACTCAATCTCCCCCCCATTAGTCTCTGTTCTTGAATCCTTTTGAACAACTCTTCTCTGCTTTGCGTTGGAAGGTATATGATCTCAAGCCCTTCTACAGTCCATGGAGGAGGCTCGTGGAGACATCGATGCGGGGTCATGACAGGCCTGGATGAGGCACTCCAGGCAATACTTCAACGCTGCCTCGCTTGAGACAACCCCGCATGTGACGTGAATAAGGTGCTGGTACAGAGCCACAAAGCAGGCGAGATTAATCGAAAACATTTTCAGTGTTTTTTTTCTAGCACAAATGTTCCCCTTTTATTTGTGTTGATAGTGTCACGTTGGGAAGGCACATCCATACTTTGAGCATTTGGGTACCTGTGTGTATGTGTTTTTACCTCTTGTTTGACAAAACAGTATTTCGTACGGCTATGCCCGGCACACAAGCCACAAGATGATTTTCATTTATACTATCAGAGTGTATATGAAATAATGGTGCTCCATGTGCTGATTCAAATGATGGGTTGTGTGTGAAAGCGCTTTTGATTCATCACAACAGCCTGTTGGTGGCTGGATATAAATCGGGTAACATGAATGAAGTATGTGCCATTTGGTGCCAACGCTTGATTGTAATAAGTGCTGAATTCAGTGCTTCATTTTGCAGGATAAATGAGCCAGGTTTTCAAAATGGGTTTTGGCAATTGCAATTGAAACAAATGATTAGAGAAACTCCTGTTAGACATTTTACAAATTGTGCATATTGAAAAACATGATGCACTTATGTATTTTGAGGGGTCTTTATTACATTACTTCGATGAAACAAGGTACATTTATTTGTAGAAAATAAATACGCAAAACATTTGTCTCTAGTATGATACACTGTCAATGTTCTTATTTACACTTGTTAGTTTGGTAAGTAGTGTTGCATATTTCAAATCAAGGTCCAAAACAACACCGGCTACAATAAATCACACACACACACACACACACACACACACACACACACACACACACACACACACACACACACACACACACACACACACACACACACACACACACACACACACACACACACACACACACACACACACGTAACAAGGAAACTGAAATAAATACTGCTTTGTATTTGCCTTCTTGAATAAGGTAAGGAAATAAAAAAGGAAACTGCAGAGTAAAGGTTTAGTTATTTTCTCCGTTAACTAAATCTCTTTTTGTTATAACGATGATGAGAACGTCCATGCTAATGTAGACTGGGGAGAGTGGAACATCTTAACCATCAGAAAGGACCAGAATAGCATGCTCACCAAGACAAATAGATTGATTAGCTTCTGCCCGTGGAAAAGCATTGATTATTCAAGTGGTTGTGTAACCAGCATGGTGTTATTCAAGGCTACTGATTAATAATCTGCATTTCATTAAGTACATGTTAAAAATAAGTGCAGATTTATTGAAGAGCCTGTCGTCTTCACCTATTAATAAATTAAATATGACTGCAGCAGTGAATAACCAAAACAGTGAACATAATCAGTGGACGGCCTTTCGTCAGAACTTAAAGTGCCATGTTTTCTGGAGTCCTGGTCGATGCATAGCGCATGTTACTTAAACTGCCCAACGCATCATCGGTTCCTCACTCCCCTCCATCGAGACTGTCCAGAGCAAGCCATGCCTGCGAAAGGCGCGCGGCATCTGCAAGGACTGTTCTCACCCCCCAACCACAGACTGTTCACCCTCCTTCCCTCCGGGAGGCGCTACAGGTCTCTCCAGACCCGGACTAGCAGGTTATGGGGAAGCTTTTTCCCTGCGGCTGTCACCCTTCTAAACTCTACCTACCCCCCCCCCCCCATCCATTGGGGGGGGGGCATCCATTGCACTAATCCATACCAGTTAACTGAACAATTACCCCTCAACTTGAATGCACATATCCCCTGTATCAACACCCATAGTACTCTATTTATTTTATTATATTATTTTTTTAATATACTGCACTTATTGTACCTCTATGCTGCTATGATACTGTATAATTCATGTACAAACTGCACTTTTGCACTTCTGGTTGGTCACAAAACCTCATTTCGTTGTACTCTGCACAATGACAATAAAGTGAATCCAATCCAATCCAATCCAATGTTGAATGTGATAACCATAACTATATTGGGGCCAAACTGTTTATTCCCAGAAATACGGATGCCCCTCGTGTCCTTCGTGCCATTGAGTGGTCCAAAGAGCCAGCGTACGCGTAGTCTCAGAGGAAGGTGTGCTATTGGGGCCTTGCTGGTCACAGGGTAGCCAAGACTTGTTGCCATGGCGACATGTAGGCCGAATTCCAGGCGGGGCCGAGGCACGGCGAGAGACCGGGCCCCCAGACGACCAGACAAGCAGACGGGAGCAAACCTCCAGACTGACCCCCAGCATGTTCGACAGACAGACATCGGACAGAAGGGAAAGAGAAGACGGGGGGAAAATAATAAATAATAAAATGGATGCCACCCCAGTGGTCCATATGGATGGGTTCAATAGAGACCAGCTGCCCAGGGCGACCGTGCCAGTCTTCCATTTTCCAAGCAAACCCCTTTGGAGGATGGCTTTTCCTAATTTATGCATGAGAGACCTGTTGCATGTGGACAGCGACAAATGGTATCCACGCACTAGTGCCCGCTGCAATCAAACCCTCCAAAACAAGCTGGAATTGCAGGAAATCGTTAATTTTTAATTATATATATATATATATATATATATATCCGTAATGGCATTGAGTTTAACTTTAGCCTCTCCCGGGCAGGGCCGTAAAAAGCAACCAGACCTGAGGCTGAAAGAGACAGATAGGGAAGGGTGTGTAGCATATGGCCGCAGGTCAGCACCATACCTGCGGGTCACCGCGGGACGTCAGCCCTGCGTGGCCCGCGGGCTGGCCGGTGGAGCCACCGAGGCGCCCCTGTTTGTTTGAACCTCAGTACCGCCAGCTTCGGGTCAGGGCACCCCCCCCCCCCCCACCCCCCTGGACCCCGTCCAACTATTCCCCCACGGAGAGAGACGATTGGATCAGGCTAAAGCTCAGACCTTTCCCTCCCCGACTCCCTCCATGCCTCCCCTATCCATCCCTCCCCATCACCAGGGCTGGGGAGACTCAAGGAGGACGAGGGAGGCCCAGGGAAGATCCTCTGCTCTGCAAAGAGCAGCAGAATTCATCATTATTCTGAACGTGCTCCCTGATCTCTTCTTAGGGAGGATGCGACTCACACTGGTCCCGGTCTCGTGTCCTGGCGCTGGGGCTGCTCAGCTGCCACAGTTCCCTGGTGGAGACGACAGACTTTCCCTTGATCCCCGTGTATAGCCGTGTGCTCAGTCGCATGGGGCCGGGATTCGCTTCCGCGGCCACATCCGTTAGTTTCCCCGTCTGTCTGTCTGTCTGTCTGTCTGTCTGTCTGTGAGAGAGACTGTTTACTTTGTTAAACAAATTAGAAACAGGAGGAGTTCATAATTATATAAATCTATTAAACTTGTGTAATTTACCCATGAGGCGTGAAATAACACATTCATTGCATCACACTGTTTGTACATATTTTAATGGCGTCGGGATGTAAAATACATAGTATTCAGCCAAAATATTGTGATATGCAATTTAGTGCTTTTGTTTGATGGCACAGAGTTCAGAGTAAATTGTAATGTTCCAACATGATGTAAGAGGGTTTAAGGGAGATAATGATAGGGTTCAGCATACAGTGACAGCGGCCATGCAAACTCGCGCGAGGCTTCTCCGTATTTTATTTCCGCTTTCATGAAGAATGAAGGACGATATTTTAAGGACGGTGAAATGCAATTAATATCCAGCCGGCAATGTTCCACCAAACTGAATATCAGTGACAGCTCACTGTGCATAGAGAGTGGCTAAGGACAAGTGACACACAATGAAAACCTGGAACACATGCCTCACCTCGAGTGCGGGCGAGTTCATTTTGAGTACACACACCATCCATTTGATATGCAGCAGGGCTCTCTACTTTAACACCACAAGCACAGAGATGAAAAATAAAACCTCATATCAGAGGAAATCTGAATCGCATCGGGCCAAGCCGCAAAACAGTAAGTGAAAGATTGAATGAACCTAAATCGGTGTGTTTGGCAGTGTGATTGATCAGCATTGCGTCCGCTGGGACCGCCCTTCCTCGGCAGGCCGTCTAGACCGTCTCAAGCCAAGTTCATAACTAAACGTGAATCCCGATAAACCCTTTGATGTGAAAATATGCTTTTCTCCATCTAAATATCCCCACACGCAAACGCACGCGCACACGGAATGTTAATAACACTATAGACAAAAACCCAACTATGCCCATCCATCCTGAACGCCTGCTCGATTTTCTTGTTAATGGACTGTCTGAGACAAATACACAAAGGCCGATTCCCTACTTTCATTAGTGCCAGTTCCCCCCCCCCCCCGCGCCACTGTCGGCTGGGGAATGTTGTTTCCAAGTCAACACATCAGTCTTTTTCCCCGGGTTTGTATTTACGCAGACCAATTAAACCCGACGGCCCAATGACACACATCATAATAATTGCATGCTAGAACACAATTTAAAAAAATCAAAGATGGAGATAAATATTGGGTTCGTATCGTTTGATTTTAACATAATTAGATATCGGGGACTGATTGGCAGCTCAGAGTGTCTGGTTTGCGTTGTGTCACGGCGAAATGTCTTTGCGGATAAAAAAATCATCTGAAAAAAGTTTGCTAAATGTTACAAGCAACCTTTCCTCAAAGTAAAAGAAGCCACACTGGTTTGGAAGAATGGAAGAAAAAAAATTGAATAAGTAGGCCTAATAGCACTTAATATAGAAGTCACAAGATAAGGTAGGAATTAAACAATTGTAGAAAATTAACCAAATATCTCGTAAATGCATACTATTAAGTATCATTCAAGAGAACACTGTCATATATAATAACACACATTATGGGCTGGATAATGTAGCGACTACAGTGTGTTAAACCAAACTGACAGGTACTGGGTTAAATGCCCAATGTCATCAGCATACTGTGTGCATCCTTGAGCAAGAGACCCCCACCAGCTCCTTAAAATACATCTGAATTAGCTGCAAGTCGGCCAAATAGCTAAGCAGAAATACTAGAGAAGATCCATTTTCTATAAAACTTAAATCTCTGCCATGATTTCTAGTCAAAAGTTTCCCTAACAGAATCAAGACTGACAAAAACAAATTACACCTCTTCTTGAGAGAGCAGTGGGAGGCTGAGCAAATAATTCATCCAATATTCCAGTTTGAATAATGCATTTCATAATCAGAAGTGGAACATGAACACTACTGGCCATATTGTCTGTAATTATTTGACTGATGCTATTTGCCAGAAGCTTTTTCAAAATTCATCAACGATAATGCATTAAACACAAAGAATGCCCCCAGAACAACTGTTATACATATTCAATCTTTTATTCAGGATGTACTCCCTTTTAACACTGACATTTAGGACAGAGATATAGAACAATATAGATATATATAGAGAGATATATAGAGAGATAGAGCTCTGTCTTTCTCTCCCTCTTTTAGGCGGTTTCTGCTCATATTAAAGATGCAGACATCCCATCTACAGGAGTATTTACCATACTATTACTGAAGCAGGAGTTGTATGTGTGCTTTCTACATGTTACTTATGTATGTCTCACGTGAAATTTAAGATTTTAAGAAAACAATGATGCTAAATTAGAAATGCACTGCATATTTCACAGTGTGTCCTGATCACGAAAACTCTTGCATCGTATTCCTTGTGAGTACGCGATGGGGGGAATACCTGCAAACGAAGAAGGGTGATTCATCAAGTAACCCGCCTGATTGAATTCCTTTGGGGTTTTTTTCACTGCAAGTGGGTTACCATTCTCCTGCACTCAGTGAATAAAAACTTCATCAGCAAAATTGGAAACAACAGAAATGGCAAATGGTTAAATACAGAATATCGGCTAAAACCTAAGATTAAAACAAAAACATTTTCCAGTAATATACGAGAACGAAATCGACAACACAGTAGATCGTTGGTGTAAATTATGATATGTCATGCAGCCACAGGGTTTGCCTGCTACATACAGACACATAACCCTTTACACCTATTCTTTCACAACCACCATCACCATCACTGCTACTTCTACAGCGGTGGGAACAATGGCTGCAATTCCTACCCTATTCCTATAGCTACCCCCTAGTTCTAAGCTATCCTTTTGAGTTGGTTTTCGCACAGTGGTCCAACAGGTATGGCATGTGGGGCAGTCCAGGTACGATTTGAGGCTTGTGAACAACGAGATAATCTCAGTAGCACCTGTGAGTCTGGTTGTTAACGATCTCCCAGATACTTTTTTGCCCATCCCCACCAGAACAGATGCTGCCTGCGTCGAGCCTGCTCGGCCCTTGACGAGACGCCACCTTAGAACAGCATGGACACCAGGTCCTCTCTGCTGCCTCTTGAATACATTCTCATATACATTCTCTTTTAAGATTAGAATTCGGCAAGTGCAGCTTCACTTGGGGTCTGCCACTAGTGTTGTCAAACTTCTTCTTTTTTTTTTTTTCACGCATGAATATTTATGCTTTACCAGGTATTCTTGGGAACAAACTGTATTATGCAAAATTGCGTTGGCACCACAAGTGTTTCTATCCAAGACTGTCAAGACAAAAAAGCATAAATGGACAGAAATCAAAGGCATTATTGATCGTTTTACTGCAGATCATGCATGATGCATATCGTCTGCCTCAGGTGGCATTATGCATTATTTAGAAACTTGAATAAATAATGTTGACTTTTGTGCTACTCATTCATAACAGAGAAGATTTCACAGCTGGTATGTTGTGGACACACAAGTGTGGCATGGATTGTAGTGGGTCGCACTGGGCCCGGTGACACCTCAATATCGCTGTGGGCCATCCCATTCAACTGCTGCAAGATGCCCAGAGTGCAACAAAGCCTCCTCCCAGTCTCCTCATGAAGGGCTTTGAGTGGTTTGTCATTAACAGCAATGTCCCCCACACATTTGAGTGCCGTTCCACTACAGAGAAAGAGGAAGATGAAGTCGTTTCTGTTGGGCTCCGATCTGCGCTTGTTTTTCATAACATACGGACTTGAGGATTATCCTTGTCGATTGCAGCACTTGCATTTAATTAAATAATCTTGTCTTAAATTGGCATCATGCTGGGTTTACAAGGTACTGACACTGTCGTGTCTACAACGGTATGATGTGAGGGGCAAGATAGGCCGCTAGTAGAGAAGATAGGAGGAGATGTTACCCACTCCAACACTAATCCTAATCACTGCAGCTTCTCCACGGCTGTGTGCTTAGCCCACTTTTCTACTCCCTGTTCAGCCATCAATGTGTGGCCAGGCAAACCTCCAACACCATCATTAAGGTCGCTAGCCTGGAGATGACACCGCTGCAGTAGGATGAAAACACTAATAATGGCAAGATAGCCCACAAGGAGCAGAAGAAGGTCCAGTCAGAATTGAGTCCCCCCCCCCCCTTCATGTTGATGTTGATTCACTGATGGTCCATTCCAGGAAGTAGACGAGCAATCACACCTCTTCGGCACAGCAATAGGGCACTAGGGCAGTGGACATGGTAAGGAGCTTCAGGTTCCTAGGGGTCCAAGTTGCTGATGAAATAAGAGGACCTCTAACAGCACAGCCTCAATAAAGAGTGGTGTTGAATCTGGAAGCACCATTCTGTTCCCATCAGCCGTTGCAGATCAATGGTATTATGGGGTAATTTGACCAAATGCATCAAGCCATGATTTGGAAAAACCGAGACGGATCAGGAAGCCCTACAGGTCACAGAATGCACTACAACACAAGAGTCCACCCACAAAAAGCAGTCCAATCCCAGGCCATGAGAAAACTCAACGGAACCTGACAATGTATGGTCAGTCCATTTAGAATTTGTGCCTCTATGATTATCTTTCTTATGCATCATCTCAAGCCTAGTTCATGTCTGTATTCCTTTTACATTAAACTAAAATACTCCTTCCACTGGTATGATTTTTTTTTGTATTCAATATAGGGTCATAATTTCAGTCTAGAAACTTGATTCCACACCAAATCGAATTACCTGGTAATACAATGTAATGGGAATTTTGATGCGTAGTTTATTGTCTATTAAATCGCCATTAGATGAAAACACTGTCGTCAGCTAGCTTCCTGGGGTCCACAGTACACAAAGGATGACATTTTGCTCTGTAAATTATTTAATTCAGTTTCATGGTGGTAATGGGAACGAAGGGATGACCATTAGATGCATTAATACTCATGTTTAGCATGCTGTGCTGACCATGGGTATTAGGTGAGGCGTATCGAATGTGAAGGGATATCGTTATTTAATGGTTTTATTTTGTGTCACAATTTCTTTGTTTGAGAGTTCAATGCTGCCAAATAGACTGACCTTGTAAACAAGGTTGAAACAATATTTCCTACTAAATACTTTGATTGAATTTGAACGGCAACATCTCGCGACGTCTGATATGCATATTTATTCTGCTTCGAGATCCTAATGGTACACGTCTTATTCAGTTGACGACCAATAAATAATTAAGTATGAAGCCCCTAATGTGGTTGGACATCTATTCCACACCTATATTGGACTTTTTTGGATATGAGGCTATGATAAGCGTCTTAGAGTACCATATTAAGCGCTAAATAAATTTCATTTATTATTATTATTATTATGATAAGAGCCGACTTATTATTACAAGGTCAAATAAAGATACATTTATAAAGGTTATAAATAAGGTACATATTATATTGCACCGCTTCATCGTTAATGGCTCCCAGCTGCAGTAAATTAGTCACAACAATTGAACAAACCCGGCAAATCTGATTTTATGAAACATCGCATCAATCTTTCAATGCAGCCACAGAATGTGTCTGCGTTTCTGAAAGTCTTAACAAATTAGCCTAATCTTCCACAAACAAACATCAACTCGTAAGACTGAATTCACTTTAGTGGAGAAAAACATAAATGGGCACACACAGGGCACAAAGAGTCCACAACAGACTCCGCAACAGACTGGCGTTATGAATATAAATAAACTAGTATGTGTTGCCTTTGGATAGCCGGGGAGTCATTATGACGCAGACCCATGCTGGGATGTCACTTGCCTCACTGAGGGGCCCGCGCTGCCGCCACTACAAAGTGCGGCCCCACTGTGTGCCTAATGTTCAGCCACAGGCCACTCAGCTGTTCCTAGGCCTGCCTTTAATGGCCTACTTTCTAACTAGCATCGCTGTGGTTTAGCGCCAGGAAGAGAACCTGGGAGCAAACATGGCTTCGTCGTCGTCGTTGTCGTCGCCGCCGCCGTCGTCTCACGGTTACACCGTTCTCGCTCGGTACTTACCAACTGAAAATAGGCTCTGAAAAGACAAGCACTTTCAAATAATAAAAACAACCGGCAGTTGTTGCTTCACCATGACGTAAGAGAGGGCTCAAAGCGACAGAAACGCCGGAAGAGCCAGGAGCAAATAGAGCAGCATGCTAAGAACAGCTGTACTGTTGTTGTCACGCCAACAGGATGTTCTCATTCAGGTAACACTGGAATGTAGACGGCAACATTCTCCAAACATACATTGCACAGCATTGACATTGTCTCCATATTAATAGTACAATTAGATGTATACAAGTTTCCTTCCTAAAGACACCATTATATACTAATTGGCTTTGAGCAGACTTCTATTCAATGTGACAAATGGTGAATTCAGCTACGGGCCAATAGGAGCCACTCTTTGCAGATTGCGGCCCTTGGAATATTGAAAACTGGTGGTCGATTCCTTATAAACGCCAATCTAGATGTAAGGATAAATCACGACGGGGTGTCCTGATGCTGGAATATAACTTATGACGTGGCGATATGGCCAAGAAAAGCCTACTATGATTGCTTGCTTTATTCTGTTTATAAAACCGGAGGGATTTATACTGCCAACAATTAATAAATATTAGTTAGGCTACTTAGTCTATGGTGTTATTACATTTTATTGTCCATCTGCTGACTTTAATGTAATTAATAAAACATTTATTTCTTCCAGTGCTTTGAGCAATTAATTTGCAGTTGTATTTGACCGTTGTTGTTTATGTTTGAGTTGTAGCGCATTGATCTGGAGCTTTTAAAAGGCAAAGGTGTCCTTATCGTTATTGACCAATAAGATCAAGTATTCAACATGAACTGAAAGTGAAATATAAATCCCACCGATTGGCCCATTGTCATCAGAATGTTCCCAAACCAGTGAGAGTACTCTGGGCTTACCTGAACCAACCCTTGACTCAGCCATAAAAATACACAGCATATAAAAACCTCTCTGGTGCATTTGAAGGATTAGTGGTACATTACCAAGCCCTACAACACTAATCACTCCAGTTCAGCAGGGTCGCCTGAGGCACATGTTTGTCTATGCACTGCACGGGATGAGTGCTGAGAATATTCGATGTACTTGTGCATTAAACATCATTTTAAACATCATATTTTTCTCTTCCTGAATAATTGGAGAATCATACACACGCACACATCTCCAGGACATTTTGACCTTGTAAGAATAAACAATTAACATTTTTTGCTAAATGGAAATGTCCCTGAAAGCAGCTATTAAAATGTTAACAAAAGAAGCACATATTTCCGATACACCATCAAGCACATTGACCACAACGCTACATACGCTCTGAGACTGTAGCTGGGCAAATGTTGATGACTCAGAGCGGTTCACCAAGCACCCATTTTCACTCCCAGAAGTCCTTATTTGGGGGGCGTGTATGGCTTGATTGACAGGCTGCTCCGTTTTTGACCTTTTCTCCCTAGCTCCGCCCTCCTGGCTCCACAAATGAAAATATTTTGTTCATGTCATGGACAGTTCTGCCAGAATACAGGCAATCTGATGAAAAATGTAACCTTGGTTCTAGATTAATTTAAAAATAAAAATAGACCTTCATGTTTTGAGTGAGTCACCCTGTGGTGCACTTAACTGAGATCCATCTACCAAAAGTATTTAAATTCAGCAGGGCCATTGGCCCCGGTACATAAATAAGAGGGATCACTGTTGGAATTGACCCACATGGATCCTTCAATCTCCCCTGGGTCCAATTCATGTCCAGTGTTGGCTATTAATCCAAACAGGTTCCTACCAACACCGATTTTAAATAGCTCTTCGAATGCCTGGGCAGCTCAAGCTTTCTCTAGCTGCACATCACATCCATTGGGAAAGGTTGACTCACTTCTTCAGTGATTCTCCTCTAAAATGCAAGGAGGAGCTTCGGAATGTAGCTTAATCCAGAATTTTGCCAAAAGGAAGTAGAAATCAATATATAATGAAAGCAACGGCCTAATAAAGTAAAAAAAAAGTCAATCAACAAAAAGACTGAAAAGCCCAAAATGTGTTCAATAATATAAATAGAGTTATTATAGACTCAGAGGTCTACACGAGAAATATGCTCATAGAAGAAAAATCCATGTCTTAAGTCGAACATTTCATGTGGCTTATTTACCAAGTTAGCCCACCTCTGGACGCTAGCATACATTTCTGGAAGCTGGCAATCCCCCTCAAAGCTAACACGCCTGCCTGGAAGCTGGAAAGCATCCTAAAGAATATCACACACTGCAGCCATCACATATGCTCAAAGCTAGAACACACTCGAAAGCATACGTCTTCAAAGTTAACACACATTCCGCAGAACTAACATATGTCCTCAAAACCTATTGTGTTCCTTGACCAGAATAGGACTCGAATTACTCTCATTTATACTCTAATAATGCATTCATCTAAATTAGATGAATGCATTACCGAAGCTTCTTCAGGGAGGTGGGCATTTCCCTGCTTGATATGTGGCCAGGATTACAGTATTGAACACTGGCCAGCATTTCTCCCATAGTAATTACCTGTTGTCATTCTTCAGACATGGGATATGACATATTTGTCATGTGGAAAAGGTCTAAGCAAGGATCAGAGAATAGTATTCTAATAAATAATTCCTGCACTCTTAAGTCAATGGACCCGCAATCGCTAACCTTGAGTTTGCACTGTAATATAAAACGTAAGCCATTATTATGAAACAAATGTTAAGATTTAATATAAGGTTTTTCTCCGATCTTATTGTTTGATTCAAAGAAAAGCCTCTTAAGTCTGTGGATTTCAAGTTCTTTTGAGGATTTAAAAGTGATTCAGGCAAAAACAGGGCTCATATCATGCACTTAATATAGGCTTTGAAACAGTCATGTGCAAAGTCGACGGGTTAATCTCCATAACGATTATCTCAGCAATATCAGTGTAATCATATGGACATTGAAGCTGGCACGAGAACGCCATAATTCCTGTTCAGAGTGGTAATGAATCCACAGAGATATCCCTTGTTTAAATCACCGTTGGATTAATCAATACAACTTTAACTGATTAATGCGTGCATCAGGGTGTGCTACTTTGAGTGTATACAGTAGAATGCAAACTCATTAACGTTTTATTCAACAGAGGAGACAGACAGGTATACCGTGTAAGGCATGATACAGCATGGGCCATCCATTTATTGTGCAATCTTTCTTCATTAAATTGATTATAGTTTCATTATAGCTCAGGAATAAAAAAGGAATAAAAATGTCATTTTAATTATGCTGCTCTTGATTTGTGAAGGTAGGATATTGACTGGGCCAACAGAAACAAACTTTCACCATGCAAGATACATTTCTACCCGTTCAACATTAAAGTAAACACAAATCAAATAGAACTTCCTGTACAGCAGAATTTATCTGGTCCTGTCAAGTTGAGGAAAATGGCCTTTTAATAAAAAAGGAAGTGGATCACCTACTTATAATTACTTTCTGCATCAATACTGACGCCCCCTTGTTTGAAGGAATTAACTGCTAACACATGAAAGATATCAAGACGTGCATTTCATCCTGAACAAAGATCTTCTGCTGGAACAAAAAGGGCACACCGATACTTGAACAGTGGCTAGTTAACATTCTCAAAGAATGTAAGATCGAATCCTAACCCGTGAAGAGTTTCCCACATTCATCAAGTCTTGAACATCCTGATGCAACATTCTGCCAATCATTTCAAACACATCCAGGAAAGAAACCAGAAAAAAATACTAAAAAACGGTTTTCCTGGCAGCGGAGAATATAAACCCTGAATGATACTATTTGCATATATCATGATGCATAGAAAAAAATAATCATCCGCACAGTATTTTAATGTTAACAAGCAAGGCTGGTGCAATTTCCCTTCGCTAAAGTAAAGAGCAGCAACAAAGAGAGAATTGGATTTTAACCGGGCGCTGTGAACGGGAGCTCAGGGAGCAAGTAGCGGACCCGCTTCTGTTCGCTCTGGCTGCACAGGGCGCATTCGGCCCCAGCTACTCTCTGGGCCGGTGTGGCGCTGCATCTAATGGGAAGCTAATGACCGAAGCACCGCCATGAGTAAATGAGGATATCCACCGCTCTCCGACGCCTCTGCAACAGAGGGGGGAATTCTGCAGCACACCAGAAATCACATTCTGGTGTGACCCAACAAAAAAATAACCAAATGGAAGTACTGAACTGTGCTGGTGTTAAAGGACAATGCTGGTGTGATCATGGGAGTTTTCAATTATTATTTTGAGTCCTTAGGTTTCGTCATAGGTATGGTATAGGCCTGTCTGATATTGTCTGGCTCGCGTTGTAAGATGGATGCCTAACTTTTGCGCCATGGCGTCTAATTGTTTTCTTTTCGATCATGGAGCTATCCGGTTGCATTTGTTAAACTGAATTTCTCATTATGCTCTTTTATATTGTCGTCATTTTTCACAAAAGCATCTTCATCGCTGTAATGTTAATAGCCGACAGCATTACATAGTTTATGATTCTGAAGCTTACGTCTATGAACGTTAATCACAGAACATACTGACACGTACGTCTTTTTAAAAGTTTTCCAAAAGAAAATGATCTGTATGGAGGTTGTAAATGAACATATTAGCATGTCAGTATTGGATTGTCAAAGATAAGGTAATCAAATTGAAATATAGGGGCGTAGCCATACATAACAACTATTCACATAGCATTTTTCAAAGGAAAAGATGAATGGATAGGTATTGTCACGAAAAAGCCTGTTGCTACACCTTAGTGAATTGCACTGAGATTAATTTCCAGCACTAGGAGGCCGCCTTTGGCCACAGGCTTCCGAGGCTGTAGTTAGGGCTGGCAATCAAGAAAAATTCAGCTGCGTGCATTACATAATAAGAGGATGGTAATCGGGGCGTGTGCAAGTTCAAAAATTATACGAACGGTACTTGTGAGTGTGCACGTACACATAGAAATGAAGAATAACCCCTTCACATTGATCTTGAGGCCCTATGACAGAATTATCATGAAAGAATGTTACGGTCACATGACAAGCTGCCCTCTCCACGCATCTTTGTGCGGCAGTTAAAATTGTTCAGAAGGAAGTTAGAAGCCGACATTGACTGGTTGGGACTTTTCTGAAGTGGAACTACTCAGGTCATGTGTTACATTGTTAAAGAGGCATCTAATTGAACCTGAAGATTGACAAAGTAAGGGTTATTCAGCACGTACCCCCAATCTTTCAATGGATCCTTCTTTCTCCCTTTCAAATTGCCTAAACACAGTTTTAAAATAGAGAAGAGACTTGTATTCCCAAAAAAGAAAAATATAACTTTTACTTTACAGACACAATATCACAATGAAGTCACGTGAGAAACCGACAGACATACCCATTTACATAACAGAATATTCAGTGAATCACGACTGAAACATAATGCCGAGACATTGGGAATTAATCTTGCATGCCAACTAGATGAAATACATTTTGGAACAGCGCCCCTGGATAAATCTTGCTGGATCGACTTTCCATTGAAACAAAACCAATCTGAGAGGACGCAAGTTCAATTTGCACATGGTGGCCCTTGGTTAGAAAACATGGCACATTGCTTAGGAATAGCATAATTAACGTTTAAAATTCAGTTTATATATCACTACCAGAACAGTACATTGTTACTTGGATATATTTACCATTGTATAGCACTAGTAGTTTCCAAGTCACAATATGTTACATCTCAACTAGCTCATAGCGTAAAATGACCTGGACATATCTTTAGTCAATGCTGATAGATAGTAATTTCATCAATGTTATCAATCAAAACCGATGAGGCCAATTTTGATGCCTCAGGTAACGTTGTTTCGGGGCTATGACTCAAAGAGTGGTAGTAATGGATCAACACGTTGTATATTCAGAGATCCAGAGAAACAGACATGCAGGCTGGAGGTGGTTCATGAAGCAAGAGGTGGTTCATCCCGGACCCGGGTGAATCTTTAGTCTATTGTTATGGGCGGAATGGTACGTTTATCTCAGAACCATAAAACTTTATATGGTGTTGTCTTGACAACTCTATGTTTAGAAGCAGAAACTAGTCAGAACTGATGTGGTCCGATGAGGTAGTAATGTGGTGCGATGAGCCGAGCTACGCTAGTTAGCATCACACAGTTACACAGCCAGTGTGGACCAAACTCTGGTTATGTGTTATAAATTATGAAAGTCTCCAACCCACTTACTACCTTAAGCCATGCACAGGCCAGATATTTTAAATCATTGAAGATCAAGATAAAATAACATATTAGAAATTGTATCCTTACCTTAGTCTTCATTAGCTGCTAGAAGTTTTTGTAGCTTGTGATTGTTGTTTAGATGTCTTACATGTGTGTGTGATTAGCAATAATTAAAACTGGTGGGTGGGGCCTATAAATAAAAGAGTTTGTGATTGGCTAATGTAACGTACGGCCTATAAATAAAAGAGTTTGTGATTGGCTAATGTAACGTACCATAAAATGTAGTTCAGAAATAATATTTGAACCTAAAAACGTTCATTGTTGTATGTAGCACATACAACAAAGGTAGTCCATAACATAATAGTTTGGAAACATCAAAGTTGTGCATACAATAGTCCTTGCAGCCCTGTTTCCTCATTAATGAGATGTATCTTAAATACGTGACTCCACCACTCTCCTACAATAATAACCTCACTTCTTTTAAATAGCTTTTAACATCTAACTGTCCTCGCCACTCTGTACCTCTTTCTGCCTTTGAATTGTTGTGATTTTAAATATTTTATTTTATTGATATTCACTTTTGATTTTATTCCTGTATTTTTTCTTGTTGTCAAGTGTCTCTGAGTATCTAGAAAAGACCTATACATATGAAATGTTTTATTATTATTATGCGTCTGTTGTCTTTTGCCCAATACTGACTCTCAGACCCTACGTTCACCTCTTAATAATGATGCTATGGTTCCTAGTGTGTTTACCTCCAGTGATCTGCCTGAAGGCTCTGCGTGGGGCAGTGATGGTCCATGAAGAGTCATAACAGGGGATGAAACATGGGCACAGGTCTCTGCAGTAAAACATGAGCAGTAGAGATAGATTTAAACGTGTGTGTGGTACAACGGACATGCCTGGAGAAATCGTGTGTGTGCGTGGGTGACTGCTATGCGTGTGTGTTTGTGTGCGCGTGTGTGTGTGTGTGTGTGTGTGTGTGTGTGTGTGTGTGTGTGTGTGTGTGTGTGTGTGTGTGTGTGTGTGTGTGTGTGTGTGTCTGCTGTGTTTCTGTGTGAGGTTTTGCGACGTTTGTGTGCTTGCCTGTGTGCGTGCGTGTGCTGTGGATAGCAGCGGTGAAGAGTGAATCAGTAAATCTATGCGTGAGCCGTAATGAATGTATACACCACTGAGCCAGCTGTTTTCCCCGAACAAATAAGGAGTGCACAGTAGTACTGGCACGTCTGGGTAATGGAAAGAAAACTATGTTGAAATGAGGGACGGCAGATGTAGCGTGTGACTCTTCCCCTAACAGCTGGTGGCACCATGGAATCTGTTTGTCATTTTAAAATGTTTTAAATAAACAAATCATGAAATGCTTCCGATCCCAAGGTAGCATTTTTAAGAAACCAAATATAGGGTTTTAATTCTGGGGGATTCCCAGAAGGCAACACAGAGGACTGTATATAATTATGTATCTCAATTTGTGATCAGCAGGCGGAAAATGACAGATTCAACAGCTATATATGTTTTCTGTCATCGTAGGATTCAGTGCAAGTCATAGAAAGGCATTAGCCTAGAACACATATAGTATGTGTCTGAATAATGCTGTAGGCTAGCTGATTTACTGATATTCTATGTTAATCTGACCCCGCCCCCAACCCAAGCAGGAACCACTGCAGTCAAAACCTCTGCTACCTTCTTTCTCTCTTCACCTTGGGAACAAATTATCCAGATCTTTTCCAAGAAGGACATCAAAACCGGAACAAATGGCAACAGCGGTTCTCGACCGGTCGCTGCCTCTGTTTCCGCGCGGCAGGAAGTGACTCTAAACCACCGCTCAATGACCTGAGTCTCATTATCCCCCGTCTTGAAAACACATCACGTCTCTCTCAATATTTACAGGGCTTTATTGGCATGGGAGGCATGCATTTACATTACTCTCTCGTTATGACGTATGTCGGGCGGGGAATCGATCTGAGGTTAGCTTTTAAGAATTTATTTATTCTCGTACACGATTATTATTAACTATTTATTTTTGACGTATGTCTTGTTTGTATGTGCCTGACCACAAATGAAGTTCCCTCACGGGAAAAATAAAGTTCTTTGAATTTAATTGAATTGAGTCAAGGACGTTTTCGGTATTCTGGTCAGTATTCTGGTCTGTTTCAGCTTTGGATCATTAGAAGCATGTCTGTCAACTGAGTTTTGAGGTGCTCTGGGAATCGTAAGCAGCGCTACATATTTATGTTTGGTAAGGCTCATGTGCTATGAGATCAAGTGTTGCAGGTTAAGCTCTTTTATTTTATTTTAATTTATTATTATAAAAAATAAACTTTTGGTCTGCACTGGCATTATATAGATTATTTAACTTCCTGATACTTTTATATTACATTCCTCTATTGAATGATCGTCTTTTATAGTTTTTCGTGATTGTTCTTTAAATGTCTTTAAAATTGGATTTCTTTAAGCCTTGCAGCTTATTACTCCCTCCCGGTCCATTTCCTTACATTAAAGTCCAACGACGATAATACAAGATACGGGATCCCTGTCCAAGGCGTCCACATCTGTGTTGCTGCATGTGCTAGCCTTCTTTGGAGGTTCTCAGGGCTTCAGGCCAGCCACAGTATAGCGAGTTACGCTTGCTTTCACCCCACCCCAAAAAAAGTCTAAAAATTTAACAATAAAAAAAGAAAAAATGTCCTGAGAGTAAAACAACGAGAAATATTTCAGTACAGTTCGTTTCCCGGGGAAGGGCAGACTGAAAATCCAATATGAGGAGCAGGGAAACAAAGAGAATTGATCTCACCCTTCCTGTTCATTCCATGTAAAGTATTGACAGCAGCTGCGGCCGCAGGGAGCTCTGCAGCAGAAGAATAAGTTCTGCTCGTCCCCACTAGTATTCTCCCTGAGTCAGGCTCTGGTAAACACACCATCAACCCAGAGCAACCAATACCATCCCCTGAAGAGGAACACAAAAACAACCAAAACATCATCTGTTAGTTTTACTTAAAAAAAAGAAGGGAGAATGACGATTCAAGCACGGAGGTTAAAACGCAAATGCACTTTGGGATGAAAGGCCTTCACAGAGAGCACTACAGCTTTGACTATAGGGGTTTGTGTGTGTGGGCAAGGGAAACATACAATTAGCATGAGACACACATCCGAGAAATACAAGGACTCCGCATTCATATTGACATCACATGGTTATGTGATGTGCCAACCGAACGTAATGTAGAACGGATAAAACATGTACC
>NC_044056.1:4802546-4850046 GCF_902167405.1 Gadus morhua | reverse complement strand
AGAGAGAGAGAGAGAGAGAGAGAGAGAGAGAGAGAGAGAGAGAGAGAGAGAGAGAGGGAGAGGGAGAGAGGGAGAGAGAGAGAGGGAGGGAGGGAGGGAGGGAGGGAGGGGGGGAGAGGGAGAGGCTGTGGTCGTACAATGGTGCCTCAGACCACTGCTTGTATAAACTGCAGCAGTGACTCGCTCCCAGCTACACACATATGTTACACGCTTGTGTGTGTGTGTGTGTGTGTGTGTGTGTGTGTGTGTGTGTGTGTGTGTGTGTGTGTGTGTGTGTGTGTGTGTGTGTGTGTGTGTGTGTGTGTGTGCTCCACGGTGTTAGGGCTGGGTCAGCTCGGGCACCTGAGTCCTCGGTGGAGGCTGGTGTTGGGTCGGGCATGGGCAGGGCGGGGTTGTGGGAGGGTGGATGCTTGGGTCGGTTGGGGCTGGTGTAGGGTGGGGCATGGGAAGGGTGGGGGTTGGGTAGGGATTAACTCAACATTAAGCCTTAATGCTTAATGATCTTTTTGTCTTCATTTAATATTCATGTGCAGTTTTTTATATTTGGATGAAATCCTCACTGGGCCGATGCATTCGCCAAAAATATGCTTGTGCAAACTTAGCTCGCCCAAAAACTATTTCTGATGCTGAATGGGGGTGTGGACTTGGAGAAGGTAGTGGAAGGTCCTGACTAGTAAGGTGGAGGTGGAGTTGGGTCGGGTGGAGGTTACCATTTTAGGGTGGGGTTGACTTGAATTTCCCTCGGGATTAATAAAGTATCTATCTATCTACTAAAGTAGTGTGAAGTTGGAGTGGGGTGGAGGTGACTCAAGTAGGGTGGAGTTGGGGTTGGATGGAGGTGACTAAAGGATGACGGAGATTGGGTTGAGTGGAGGTGACTAAAGTAGGGTGGAGTTGGGGTTGGGTGGAGGTGACTAAAGTAGGGTGGAGTTGGGGTTGGGTGGAGGTGACTAAAGTAGGGTGGAGTTGGAGTTGGGTGGAGGTGACTAAAGTATGGTGGAGTTGGGTTGGATGGAGGTGACTAAAGTAGGGTGGAGTGGGGTTGGGTGGAGGTGACTGAAGTAGGGTGGAGTGGGGTTGGGTGGAGGTGACTAAAGTAGGGTGGAGTGGGGTTGGGTGGAGGTGACTGAAGTAGGTTGGAGTTGGGGTTGAGTGGAGGTGACTAAAGTAGGGTGGAGGTTGGGTTGAGTGGAGGTGACTAAAGTGGGGTGGAGCTGGGTAGGGTGGAGGTGAACAAAGCATGCTGGAGGTGGAGTTGTGTTGGGTGAAGTTGGACGGTGTAGCAAACCCGGCCGATTAACCGAATTCCCCGCAGCGCGCCAGTGGGTGCCCTGCGGGGCATAACGGAGACGAGGCATCGTGCCTCCTTTCGGAACAGATGCTTGGCATCACTGCAGTCCACCGGCTGTCAGATCTTCATAAACTCTCGCTGGTTATTCCACTCCAATTAAGCCCTGGACAAACCGAGTCGAGGGGGGTGAACGGCCCCGCGCTGGCAGCCAAAAAGACCCTCGTCTGATCCCTACGGAGCATCAATCCGCTGCCGCCGTGGCACGGAATCTGGAGCTCAGCTGGCGTCGGCCGCGCATCGCTGTGGAACCGCTCGTCTGAGGACACGGCGGAACCGCTCGTCCGGTCGCGTGTACGTACTCCTGTACAGATCAGCCGTCATAAGGGGCCCCCTGCTGACTCCCCCCTGCGCTAGCGTTCGTTTAGCTGTCAAGCGACGCTATATGAATGGAGACATGAAACTGCCGGCTTTTGGGGGATGATTTGCGCACATCGCTCGTGTCACAGAGGATTAGAGTAACAACTGAACGTACTCAAAGTGAACTCTTTCGCGCGACGTCGGGCCAAGTCATTGTTTTTTTCAGGCACAGATGTTAAACGTTGGATCAGACTAAGGAGCTGTGGGGTGACTGGCTCCTTTATGTCTCTCTCTCTCTCTCTCTCTCTCTCTCTCTCTCTCTCTCTCTCTCTCTCTCTCTCTCTCTCTCTCTCTCTCTCTCTCTCTCTCTCTCTCTCTCTCTCTCACGCACAGCAGATTTCCCAGATCAGTTGCAGGGTGATTGAGTAATTAACGCATCCCTCTACAGATAACATCATATAAGTGGTACATCACTAATCCCGGGCTGGAGATTTGGGGCGGGTAATATCGAAGAGTTGTGACTTGTCGAGTCCCCCATCTCTATACTAACGTTCCTCCATTGCCTCGCGCCCTGTCTTCACCTACCCTCCCTCCCCACCTCTCCCCTCCGTCCTCTCCACCCCTCCCTTCGTCCTATCCATCCTTCCTCCACCCTCTCCTCCCCTCTTATCATCCTGTCCACCCCTCCCTTCTCCCTGCCCTTCCCTCTCTCCATCCTCTTCTTTCCTCCCTCCTTCCTCTCCTTCCTCTCTCCGTCCTTTCCACTCCTCCCCTCCATCCCTTCCTATCCTCCCTTGACTCTCTCCTCCCCTCCCTCTGTCCTCTGCCCCCCTCCCTCCATCCTCCCCCCTCGCACACAGGAGATCTTAAATCTTCCTGAACTGTTTGCATTTACTTTTTTTCTTGTTCAGCTTCGTTCCCTTCATTCGCTCCTCCTCTAGCGTTATGTATACGTTCACTTTACTTGTATACGTCGGCTATGCAATACGATACACACAGACACACACACACACACACACGCACACACGCACACACATGTAGGGAGAGGCGTTACACATCGACCTACTCTCGAATCAACAGTGATTAGTTCAGGGTTCTCTGTACGGGAACGTGCAGCACGTCAGCGGTAGGATGGGAGTCGGGATGCTGATGATCGACTCACTGTTGAGCTCGGCGATCAAATCCCGTCACGGAAAATTTGTCGGGCTTTTCTTTTTTCCCCTCTTGCCACGTTGGCCGGCGCAGCGTTGAAAAATGCAGAATTTCTCACAGGCCGGTGTCGTTTTGTGTTCTCTAACTTAAGCGAGCATTACAATGGGACTGGGAGCCTTAACTCATGAGACACGAAGCAAATCCAGTCAATTTGCAGACTTTCCCCCATCCCGTGGGATTTACGGAGGGAAAAGAGCGAACAGGCTTAAGCGAGACCTGTTTTTATTTATTTATTCTTGTATTCCATAAATATAGCTTCCTCGTTTCAGTCCAAACATTTGGATGGAGCAGGGGCCTACTGCAGTGAACCATCTGTGCTACAAAAAGCCCACTTAATAAAATATGGAGTATGATACGCATGGAACAGCCGCTTGTGTGTGAGCCTATTCTGAAAGCTCCACACAGTGAGACGCCAGTTTCTTTGTGTTTATCTGCAGAATCACTCTATATAAATAATCGCCCGTTATGGCTTTGCATTCTGATGTCATGACCGTTCCACTGCCTCTGTGGAAGGGGAACTGGTTTGGGGGGCCCTGCCAGGTCAGTAGGAGTTCAACAGCTGAACGAGTTTAGCATGGCGAGAGACGCACAGGTGGTCATTGGGCTAACTCGGCGGAGATAAAAATGTATCAGGTCCGGAAACACAAGCATCTTAATTCCAAGCGGGATGAGATCCTGTTAAATGGATTAGGTTCTCCTCAATACATCCCCTCTCTTTTCCGTACTTAAATGCATAAAGCTTGATGTCTCTCTCAGAACCGTTCCCTGTTCTACTCTGAGCGGGCAGACGTAACACTGGGGTTCAAACTTTCGCCTAGCTCCGAACGTTGTTGTGCACTCGTGAATATATCAGAGGCTACAAGACATATTCTAATGTGGAGGGCGCATGGGAACATTGGGAATTAGGCTACGTGTATCTCGCTATGCTCATTATCAGATAAACAATGGACCTGGGGTAGGAATAATAAATAAATAAAACACCCTGATGATTAATGGATGTGGGGAGGGGGGGGGGGGGGGGGGGGGTTTGTTACTGTGTTTGCACTCTGAATTTCAAAGCTTAAACAGGGGATTTGCATCACAGGGAAGACACACTATCTGCAACCAACCCCACCCACACACCCACCTGGTGTATTATGTCACCATGGTAACAGGCACAAAAATATATTTATTTTTTTTCATGCGTTGGATTTGTGTGTGTCACGTCCGGGTCTCGTGTTGTGTTCCTGTCGTGTACAAGTGGCCGCTCATGAGATCAATAACACCAACATCTGCACGGCTCAAATTGAGGAGATTAGTGTGTGTGTGTGTGTGTGTGTGTGTGTGTGTGTGTGTGTGTATGTGTGTGCGTGTGTTTGCGTGTGTGTGTGTGTGTGTTTATGTGCATGTGTGTGAGTTTATGAGGGCGCATGTGTGTTCACGCTTGACAGTGTGTACGCGTGAAAGTGTATGTTTGCAAGCCTGCGTGTGTGTGTGTGCGTGTGCGCGCGCGTGTGCGCGAGCATGTCTGTGCATAAGTGTGTGTTGGTGGATCCGCTGGTTCGAGGTGATACTGCTTGGCACCCACCCCCCCACTCCTACCCCCCCTCTTTAAACACGCTGGTGTCAGGACCGACAAAAATGCGTCACTTGGCCCCGAGCCAAACAAGGATCCGAGAGTGTTTGGAAAAACGCAGCGTGAGATAAATCTGCCTCCTCTTTGCCGTCGCCTCTTTCCAACAAAATGTTCCTCGCCTCCGATGTTGTGACATCACACAGAGCGCCAACAGCCACGGAGAACGTGTGGGAGCGTGCCAGCGGCGTAGGCCAGCCCTGGTGTGAATTGAGGCCCTCAATGTCCACAAGAACCGTGTTGATCCATGAATGCATGTTTTTCTCGTTCGCACAGAAAGGATTATGTATATGTACGTGTTGCATATACGCGGGTTCAATCGGATCTCGTGTGTAAGCGTGGTTCCGTTTAACACGGTGCATCATGGATATACCTAACGCAGTGTCCCTGTGGGCCTATGCAAATTACAGTAAACGCTCTCCATGAAAGGGGTCCTGCACCGTTGAATTTGCGCTAATCTGCTCGGTGAGCTGCCTGCGCGGGTGGTTGAATGAAACTGAGACCACCTTGGTATTACAGAAGATGGGACAGAATATCAGCATTGATAACCTTTCTAATAAGGGGGCTATCTCCCTGGCATCCCCCTTCCTCGCTATGGCGGATGATAACCTCAAGCTCTCTGATTGGCTTGGTTCCCTCGAGTCGCCGGGTAGATTATGGATTTTCTACAATGGAGGTGTAACCTTGTTTGACTTCGTGGTTTGTGCAGCAGATGCTCCACAGACAAATGACCGAGACATGGCCAACTACGAGTGCTATTACCCTGAAGTCAAGGTAACATAGACTAAGACCTACCTTTAGAGGTTAATACGTAAATAACCTGTAACATTGAGCCCCGCATCGACGCCATGAAAGGGCAAGCTTCAGGATCTGCTCATTGTTGGACCGGTTTTATCCAGTTATATATCTTGGAAAATTAGCACTCTTGCTATAATCGTTGAGCTCTAGATCACAGTGGACGTTCATGTTCATTGTGATTCAGTGATGTGTGTGTGTGTGAGGGAATAAACAAGCCTTTTAACCTCAAAGACTCCCTGTGTTTCTCCCAGCTTCTCCATCACACCATGCTCTCTGCAAGGCTCCTCCTGCTAGAGTTATTATCGAAAGTCTGTGAACTGCGAGGAACAGGGACACTGATGGCCCACACACGGAGCCCATTTAGGCCAGACAATGTAAACAATGAGGTCCTTCAAGCAGGAGTTGTTTGAGTCTATCTGGAAGTCAGGGTTGGGTCAAAGGGCATCTAGCAGTATGCTCTAATGTTGCTTTAGCCTCCGCCTGTCATTTATACACGCAAGCTTTCGCTCGATGCCCGGGTGTCTGATGGGAGTTACAGTTTTTTAAGGAGAAACAAGAGCTGGGCCCAGATGGTGTGTGTGTATATGCACGGCGTACCTTCCTATTGCCTTGTTTGCTATTACCTTAGCCTTTGCTTAAACAAAGAACCATTGATTGAACCTATGACGTTAAAACGGGCCGATGTTGTGTTCCTCGGGGGTCATATAATACGCACAAGACAAGACTTTTCTGTTTAGTGTAGCAGAAAGTTTAGACTGAGAATTCCTGCCGAGTCGGCAGATGTTAAATAACATAGCGGTGAATCTGTCCAACGAGAGACCGGTTTTTCTCATATCCCAATCGGAGTACGGAATACTCCTCAAATAACCCCCCAAGACCCTGAGGTTTTTCTTTCTTTGTGCTGTACAACAGAACTTTTGAACACATTTCAACGCCTCACATTCCTCCATAATATGGATGACTTTACTTCTACTGCACTGTTTGAAAGCAGGTTACAAGGTGCTTCCCGAGACGATAGAGCAACCTGCGATCCAATGCAACACGTCTATGGTGAGATCACACAGTCAGACCAACACCCGCTGCAGTTCATTGAAGCTAATAGTCTGGGCCCCCAGGGGTACACCGTCATGTTTATATTTCAGATAGGAGCGCAGGGGGAATTATTGCCCAGAATGGAATACATGCAGGAGAAAATTCTCATTATCACAAAACTGCCAATTTCTCTGTAAGCAGGAATTATGCATGAGCAGATGTCTCGATATGAAAAGCATTTCTGAGATTCTTTGTTTATTTATTTATTTATATACAGCAGAGTCTGGATTAACCGTTTTTTTGGTTTGGACCAAAAATCGGGTCCAGATTGACTGTTATCCTCGCTTTTTACCATTAAAAAAAATATCAAAACTTGAAAGCAACGCACGCATACACACATACACACACTAAGCGGTCATAAAAGGCTCAAATGGAATCACAGTTTATCTCCCTGTAAGCAGCCCTCAAGACTTCTACCTAATCAATAACACAATCAACTCTAGATAGATATTGTCGTTATTAACTACAGTTGCTTCATAATCCAGCCGGCCCATGTGGTCCATATATAGAACACCCACGTTGCTATCTAAATTGCATCTGGTAAGAAAAAAAATAATAGAATAAACAAATAAACAAACATTCTCTTTCATGGAAAGCGTGCCCAGTTATCACACGAGAAGCCCAGAACCGTGTTATTGGAGAAATGGATCAAATAAACCCACACGCGCGACGCGAAACGGGGAAACGTCACCAGCTTCCGCAAGATTCATCCGAGATCTAATTCCGATCCAGGCGAGTTAAGCTAAGTTGGTTAGCGACGTGGCTGGAGCTTGGAGCTGAAATCAAACTGTCAACTGTGTTCCTTACCTAATATAGACAAAGACGGAGCAGTGGCGGGAGAAAAGATGGAGGGGTGAGGGGGGGTGACGGGTTGGAATACCCGGAGTGCTTTGCAATTATTACGCGTTTCAAAGAATGCCGGCGGATAAATCCTGCGTTCCACTTTGTTTCTCTGATAAGAAACAGGGAAAACATGCACCTGGGGGGAGGGGGGGCAGCTTCTAATCAAATCCACGTCTCTCATGTTTGTTTTTCACCTGCAAATGAATGGGAATTTACCCCACAAGCCCCATCTGATACCCACAGGACAAAACACATTAGCCACACACATGGGTATGTTTGAACACTAGACAAGGACATTGATCGTGTTTGTGTTTGGGTTTGGATGTTATATTATGTACGTTATATATATATATAGAACGTTAGCAGTCTGTTGGCCAGAATATGACTCACCCCACATTCTCAATATAGCTAGCAGCTAATATGAGAACTTCCTCCCTTACCAAGTGGCCTCGCTAGCCTATGACTCATAACCTCGAGGCCACTGCAGTTAATAAGGAGACATCTGACTGCTAACATTTAAGTAGCTCCACTTAGCTTATGACACTGAGAACCTGCTATCATTAGCATTTGCGCTCCAGTAGTGTCCTTCTCCACCTCGAGCTGTGACTGTGTATCGAATTAGATCTGCATTATAATGTTTTTGTTTATTGTGAATATCCCCATTGCGTCTTTTGCATTGTTACATTCATAAAAGTAAGTAAATGTTTGACTTTTTTGCAAATTCAATGTCAAATGAACAGCTGGACTCTTTAGATCTTTCTAATTCACATCAATGCTCTGTTAAATGGAATAACATTTATCAGTGTTGATATTGTTTGCAAATTGCGGCAGTTTGTGTTGGGGCAAACAGCACAGTACTGGAACGAGCCAAACAGATTGGAAAATATATGAATATAGAAACAGACCGGGGAACCCACAGAGGGAGGAAATGCTTTACATGGGACTGGAAGCGCAAGAGGGGGGAGGGACTCTGTGTGTGTGTGTGTGTGTGTGTGTGTGTGTGTGTGTGTGTGTGTGTGTGTGTGTGTGTGTGTGTGTGTGTGTGTGTGTGTGTGTGTGTGTGTGTGTGTGTGTGTGTGTGTGTACGAATATGTGTGTGTGTGTGTGTGTGCGTGTGTGTGTGTGTGTGTGTCTGTGTGTGTGTACGAATATGTGTGTGTGTGTGTGTGTGTCTGTGTGTGTGAGTGTGTGTGTGTGTAGCCTTTTGGGTGGACGACCGCTCACGCTGCGGCCCCAGTGTTCACGGCGTTGATGATGTCATCGGCGTGCCATTCCGAGCCCTAAAATAACCGCAGGAAACGATCCTTCCCGTGGCGTTCGGTGTGGGTGACGGTACTGCTACAGTAGCATGGGGGAGGGGAGGGGAGGGGAGGGGAGGGGAGCAGGGAGCCATAATGGGAAGCTTGATACTTAAAACCAAAGTCCCCCTTTGGGAAGGCAGTCCAGCTCTTTACCCTCGAGTCTGTCTGCGCCTGTATACTCCAGAGCCAGAGAAGTACACTCACGGCAGACTGGCTGTGAGCTTACAGTGGGTGATTCCCAGGATAGGAGGGTCTAGTGGTTAAGTGGTTAGTTAGGGTGTTTGACTGCACCAGACGAAGTGTCTCTCTTCAAACCCCCAATGCCCTCAGTCGGCCTGTAGCAGTCCTTGGGCGATATGCCCTCACCCCCTCCCGGACTGCTCATTAATAACATGGATCCAAATTGCTTTCGATAAGAATGTCTGCCAGAACAATATATCATCATAATGTAACGTCAGGATGGATCGAGACAAGGACTGGATCGCTGGACACCAACAGAGGGGATACAGAATATGCATGATTCATGAAGAGTTTTATTCGTCAAATGTTTATCGGTGAAACACGTGGTCATACAAAACAAGTACACCACATTAGTAATAAATATAGGACAGAGAGAGAGGTCTGTTTACATGATTTAATTAAGTCTTTGGGCCTGGTTTGGCCCTTTGCACCAGGTCGGTCAGTGTTAAATGGCCCCTAGAGACACTAACAGATCATGGGTGACCCAGAGACCTTCTGTCAGGGTGTAACCAAATGTGTTTAAGAGCATTTTCTAGATTCTCCGCGGGTCAAATCTCTCTGTTCCGTCACCACAGATGAGAGGGGATGGTTTGATGTAGCGTGGAAGACAACAAGGTTTGGAACAGAGAGTACATGAAGAATGTATTGCCTTTTTTTATTAATATTATGACTATTATTACAATTTTACAATTTGTCATTTAGTTGTATATTGAGTCATTTGATTTAGCCAATTTATTTGCACATAGCAACTTTTTTTGTGTGTATCAGCATTGATTAAAGTGAATTAATGCACCCTTAAGTCTCACCGTAATACAGTTCTAATATCTGTAGTCTGTTAGTAATAATAATATTAATAATCAGTTTTTTATAGCGCTTTTCTAAGTACTCAAAGACGCTTTACAATTAAGAAAGGAATTCATACAGACAGTACAGACAATCAAAAAAAAGGGAAAAAATAAACAGCACCACAACAATAGGCAACAGATTAAGAGAGCGGGAGAGAGTGGAAGATGGTGGAGGATGATTTGTCAAATGTTGTAGGTGGTCCTGAAGAGATAGGTTTTAAGTTGACTTTTGAATAAACAGAGAGTATCAGAGTTTCGGATGGCCGGAGGGAGGGAGTTCCAGAGGGTAGGGACGCCGATGGCGACCCCCTGGGGGGCTCTGTCCCCCAGGGTGCGATACTTGGTCTTGGTGATGGAGGTGAGAAGGTTGGCATCAGCGGAGCGTATGTCATTTAGGATCAGATATGGCATAAGAATCACGCTTTTGTGGACATTTGGTGATCGAACCCACTAGCTTTTGCACCCCAGGAGTCAGCATTATCCTTCTACCCTGGTATATATACGGCAATGTCGGAGGTTTGCAACCAGTGATTAGAAAACACATTTCAAGTTGTGTTTCATACACAACACATGAAATGGGTGAAACAAATCATGACATGAAAGAGTACTTGTCTATATGCATATATATTCCACGTTTAAAAGACTGAGGCAACAAGGACTCATCCTTGAACAGAGCCCCCTGCAAAAAAGAAGTGGGTTGGAGAGAGATACATCTTCTGTGTTTCTACGTATACTATATGTGTTTGTACGTTTGTGTGGGTCTTTCCTCCAGAGCCTAAAATTGGTTTGTTCTCACGTCCGGCCTGATCATTCTATCCTCTTAATGCGGCTGGAGTATAAGTGTTTATCCATTTAAGAACATGTATACGTTTACATTGATGCATAATTTTTGCTATACTCATGATATGCTTCAGTACAAAGCAGAAAAGCTATTATCGCCAAACATTGTAGACTTCTTTCTCACCCTCCAGAACACGTTTCACACTTTCAAACGTATTCCTTCTGCTACAGCAAGATGCTGTTTCCCTTTGCTTTTTTCAGTTAAAGCTTTCCTCATTTGGATCCCATCCTCGGCTTAAAGTACGTGTTGAATATATTATCCTTGAAAGTGTTAAGGTATGTAGAGTTAAAGTGTGTTCACCACCTGGCTTATTATAAATACCAAACAATACCAAACTTTCTTTTTTTTATTGAATTAATGGAAGAAGTTCTCCGGATAATCTAAAGTTTCGCTCTGGGTCGTTTTCGTTGCCAATGTGCCTAATGGAAGTAACGAGAGTGACGAAGCTACCAGCAACAGCTGTTCCAACACACACAGCTTAGCTGGGAGACTGAATGTGTCCTTGGCAGCTACACCGCATTGCTCTTTCCATAGCGAGGCCGTGGATCCCTGTCCTAACATGTATGCAAACAAGCCCAAGGAGGTGTACTGCCTGTCAACACAGACAGACAACAGATACACGTCTCGCTGGCGGTTATCATGCTTCTCTAGATAGCCAGAACAATAGCCATTTGTTGCCACGCAGCATGGGTAATAAACATTCACCGGTAATTACAAAGTATCATCGACTGGAATGAGCCAAGCAATCTCATTGGTCCGCCATCTTGATATTTGCCATAAACCGCCAGCTGCAGCTTTTGTTTATTACATCGCATGTGTGCCCATAGTCCTCGTAAAAGTAAGGGATGTTTCGGTTTTAAGAAGATGTTTAGTTGAGTGCATTGCCTTTGGATCTTCACACGTGTGTGTGTGTGTGTGTGTGTGTGTGTGTGTGTGTGTGTGTGTGTGTGTGTGTGTGTGTGTGTGTGTGCGTGTGCGTGTGTGTGTGCGTGGGTGGGTGGGTGGGTACGTGTGTGTGTGTGTGCGTGTGCTTGGTGTGCGCACACACACACATCTGGATAGAAGTCATACTCTGCCAAAGCTTTCTCTAGTTTTTCCAACTGTGTGTGCGTCTCTCTCTGACTCTCCACCTTTGCATTTGCTGAGCTAAACTAAATACCAAAGGTGACTCCCCAGTCCGTTTCATGGCACAATGGAAGAAACGTGTCTGAGCGTTGTCATGCCTCATACAAGAAAATCTATTTTTATGAACCCACTGCAAAAAAAATGGCAGACAGATACTTTCGTGAAGTAGATACCGTAGATATCTTTTTTTTGTAGACACCCTGGACACCAAGGACGTGTTGTCGTTGCTGGACATTCTTAAGACACTTTTACCTCAGCACCAATCTCCCGACATATCTTTGCAGTGTTGCATCTTGATGGGCAATGTGTTACAATCTTTTCCAACAGTTTTGAAATTCTTCTTTTAGCGTTCACTTTCAAGGCGCATACTCACCTGTTTTCGTTCACCCTTGCCCTGAGTTCACCCCTCGGTGTCCCGAGTACATCTCCGTGTTTCGTATTCCTGAAGCTGGGAGCTGGGGAAGATTTGAAGAAAGGCAAAGCCCTCGATGCGCCACGGAATGTTCTAGTCTTACCTGCCATCTGTGTGTGTGTGAGTCTGCTTGTTTGTGTGTGTGTTTGCTTGTATGAGGTGTCCATGTGCCTGCATGCGGGTGTGTCCTTGTATATGTTAGTAGGCGAGTGTGTGCGTGCATGCTTGTTTGTGTTTGTGCTTGTGTGTGTGCGTGTGTGTGTGTGTCCGTGAAATGTGTGTACTTGTGCATGGGTGTGAATGTGTCTGAGTGTGTGTGTTTGTGTGAATGCGTATTCATGTGTGCATGAGTGTTTGTGTGTTAGTGAGTATGTGTGTGTGTGTGTCTGTAAGCACAAAAACAAACCTACACACACATAAGTGATTAAACTGCCAGAACGTAGCCTGGTGGTTCGTACAGTAATGTGAAGCAGAGCTCAGACATCAGCTCGCACGGTATCTTGGTGTTAGCGTGTCATTTTTTACACCAGGCTGTTGCTCAGCTGTTATTTACTACTATCTATGTTTCTTTTTTTCTAAGACTGGTTAATAGCTTGTTGACATATTCACTCAGGCTGGAGGCTGGTATGAATACGAGGGGCAGAGGACATTCCTCTTTATGTGACTCAGAGGTTTGAAAACCCATCGTTTTTTGCCATTCGACTGTTAGAAGTGCGGGTTCCATATGGTGTCTTGTGGGAAAACAGAGTACTGGGTTGTGTGATATCAGTCAAATTCTGTGACTCACTCCCATCATCTCAGCATAATAGTTTTTCCGTGACCACACTATAACACAGACTACAGCCCACACTCTGTATTCCTGTTCGTTTTTTGTTTTTTTTGCTATTTCTTCTCAGAAAGTGAAATGGGCTCTTCCTCTGGGCTGCTCCCCCCGTTCTTCGCCTACTGCCTGCCGTCCCCAAGGACCCGACTCATTTTGGGAAGCTAAGGTATCGGATCCCAGGCTGTTTCGCTGTGGCGGAGGAGAGCAGAAGCCTGATGGAGAAGCTGCCAGGGAGCCATGAGAGAGGCATTAACCATGACCGCCCTGTCGAGTCACATGTATCTCTCTCCGCCGGGCTCCTAAGCGGTGCATACACACTGTGTTTAGGGTTCGGAGCCCTGGAGTAGAGACGTGATTTATCCTCCGTTCTCTTTAACTGAACGGGGGCTGGAGAATGGGACTGTTTTGGGCGGTATTTTAAACACATCTCTCTGTATCATCTCTCTCTCTCTGTCTCTCTCTGTATCATCTCTCTCTCTCTCTCTCTCGCTCTCTCTCTCTCTCTCTCTCTCGCTCTCTCTCTCTCTCTCTCTCTCTCTCTCTCTCTCTCTCTCTCTCTCTCTCTCTCTCTCTCTCTCTTGCCAACAACTAAGATATATAACTTAGAATAAAAAATTAAGTTTTATGATTAATAAAGAAGAAAAAATTTATCATTTAGGAAAATGTAGGACACTCTGAGAATATATTGGAACTATGAGGTCATTTAAATTAATTCATATTTCTGTCTTGCCTATGGGCATTCAGAGCTTCGGGGAGTGACTGAGAGTGAGAGGAGATGAGCGTCCTCCCCAGGTCATCCTGGGTGAGGACTTCTCCGTTATACGGGGGGGTCAGGTGTAGTTAGCGGGCGGAGGCAGAGCCAGCTGAGGTGGTCTCAGGGCATCAAACTGGGGTGTCCCCGGCCCCCCTCTCTCGTTGGAGATGATCCAGATGAGGCTAATGGAGAAGAGGCTGCAGGGTTGACCCAAGGTCTGGTAGCCTGGCACCGCCAGACGAATTACAAACTGCAATTAGTCTTCAACCTCTCCGTTCATTTTCGATCTCCATGGGGCATCAAAGAGAGGCGTCGACCAAAATGCATCTGGTCGCAATTGGATGGCCTACGACCAATCATAGCAACGAAATGGGTGACGTAGCACTGAGTGACTAGTGGTCGGCTTAGCTCAGAAGCAGTTGTCTTGTAACCAAAAGGTTGCTGGTTCGGTCCCCAGCTCCTCCTAGTGTTGATGTGTCCCTGAGCAAGACACTTAACCCTAACTGCTCCTGACGAGCTGGCTGTCGCCTTGCATGGTGGACTCTGCAGTATGTGTGTCAATGTGTGCATTAACCGATGTAAGTTGCTTTGGATAAAAGCGTCTGCTAAATGCCCTAATTATATTTGTAAACCGACAACATGCTTGCAGCAAAGACATCTTTCTTTAAGTCCAAAGGCTTTAAGTGCAGTCGTTTGTTGTTCTTTTAGTGAAAATATATCGTCCAGTTCGATTAATACGGTCTCGACAGCAGAATCAATAGATGTTCTACATCAGCGGCAGCAATCTTTGTTGTTGTTTTGTAAAATACCGCTACGGTGGTCTCAGATTTGATCAACGGTTGTGATTGGTCGGTCTATCTCATACCGGGCAGAAATATTTCGGGATGGGAAGGGAGCCTGACCTTAGATCCAGAGTAAATGAAACATGAGCTTGTGAGATTCGTCTGGTTCCCAGGCTACAGGCCTGGCTTGGGGGTGCCGAAGTCAAGGCTGGCCTGGGATGGCCTGGGGCTCCTCAAGATGAGCTGGAGGAGCTGTCAGGGAAAGACAAGGAGGAGTTGGGAGGGCTATACTATTGCTTTGGCGACCAACCCAAACCGGAGAAGTGGTTGAGGAAGCAAATTGTTGAATGATTTGAAAAAAAAAACTTTTTGTTGGATATACAGAAGACTGTATTCAAGCACTTCATGAGTGAGCCCTGACTATTTCAGGAAACTAGTTGCAGGCGGGGAAATGAGTACATGAGGGATATGATAATGCTGCACAAAAGTACTCTGAGCCAAGGAGTTCAGTAGTTTACGACATACATTATAACCCTCAGAGAAACGGTCTCTACGTCAGAGCGTCCCATGCTCTGCTCCCTTCAGAGATGTTGTGGCTGATGGGGGTAAAATAATGAAATGGTTGAATTCTATGTACTGAGAAAATGATCACAATTAGAAAAAGGTCACATGAATATTGAAGTCATACTTTTTAGCATACACCACAGAGAGCTCAGCCAATTACACAAATTAATGCCATGCTACCAACACAAAAATATTCATAATAGGGTCCCTTGGCTTCTCTCCCTTGTCTGTTTGGGAACCCTCCCAGCAATAATTTATAAAAGGCAATGCACCACAACATTTTCTAGAATTTATTGAGTTTACTGTAATGGTTTGAGATAGGGAAGGATGCCTAGCCAAAAGAATCCGAACATCTTAGCATTCCTACGTAAACCCGTACCTCCTGCATACCATATCTCTGCTGAGGCACAGCCTGGAAGCTGGAAATACTGTCCATGATCTTCATGGACAGCCTTTATCCGCCCCAGAACAGTGTTCATTAGCGTAATGAAGCAACCCGCTTCATTTTCGGACAGCCAGGATCCGGTTCGTCGACCCAAGGCCTTAACCAGCTGTGATGGGCCCAGCCATGGTTCACGGCCCTCTCTCGTATCGCACGTTATGACTTCCAATGAGGTGCTCTCTCTATGCTTTGTTATTTCTATATCAAAGACAGCTTCACGTGGCTTACTGAACAGAGTGCAGATGTTGCCATGTTGGCTCCAGAGCAGCTGGAGTCTCCTGGTGACTTAGGGGGATGATCATCATTTCACGACGGCTGATATTTACAGTTGATCGTTCGTACACAGACATGGGATTCATGCTCAAGATTAAACAGAGAAGCAGAAATAGTCAGATATACCATTTGGAACCATGTGCGCGTCAATATTTAATTTGTTTATGCCGCAACATTTGTGCCAAATCGCTCGTGTTCAATTCGTTTGACTCGGTTAGTGGGAATGAAATGTGTGTTCACACAGTGACACTAGCCACTTTGAGGCTCAAAACCTAAACCTGCCACTTAGACCTTTTATGAACAGATGCGTCTTATTGAACAGGACAGCGCCATTTGGCAGCTACCTCACCGAATGAGCAAGGCGGCTAAAAGTAAAAATGTGTCATTATTATCCGTCAGACGTTTGTTATTGTAGTGAGAGCGATGGTCCAGAAACTAGACAACGCCCCAAGCTCCGGGCCAAGAGCTTCTGGGGCCCCTTCAACAGTGGCGAGAAATCCCAAAGAAGGAGAGTTTCCCTCCAAAAAGTAGATCTCGCTCAGAACGCTGAGTCAAAAGCTCGTCCTCGCCACTGGGTACATGGCTTGCTGCTTCCTTACGTCGTTCTTTCCAGTCGGTCCTTTCCCCGCCCGTTGAGTGTCGGTTGGGATGGATTATTGCGCACACAAAGGCTCCTTTTACAGCAGTGCGTTTGGAAAACGAAAAAACCTACTTCATGCGCAGTTTGTTTGGTTTTCTCCCTCTTTTGGGGGTTTTGAGGGGGAGCTAGTTCCCTCCAGCGCTTTGATTAGGTGGAACCTCCTCCTAGGAGCTGGATGGTCTTATAAATGTTCTAAAAAGAGAAGTCGTCTCGCACCGATCCAAAACCACCTCAAAGACCAGCATTGGTCAGGTTCTGGAGAGGAGATGAACGGTAAAAAAAGAAGAAGCGGTAGAAAACTAATTCCACACCACACACACAAATAAGAGTTGTATGTAACCCCCCACAAACACACATACAAAAACAAACGTATGCACACACAGAGAGTGTGTTAATGGTTATGAGCCTGATATATTTTCTCTGAGAAAGCTGTACTGAAGTCCCAACACAGATCCGCTTATTGATTGGCTTACAGCTGAAGGACTTGTTAGCAGACAGCCAAGCTTAACATTTGAGTTGCGCTCCTTTTTAAAGACAGCGAAGATATGCTTTGATAAATAATGTGGGATTGATCAGAAGGTAGGAGATAGAGACCTTGAAATCACTGTAACCCACTGTTTGGAGGAATCGACTCGCAATGCTAATAAAAACCAATTCAGACACCAGCTGTAAAAAGTATTTTGGTCGATACTAGCGTTCACAGATGTGTGTGTTCCGCGTCCGTTCATAGACTAAACCAAACAGGCCTGTTGTTTCTTTTTTTTTTATCTCGAGATTGCTACAAGCATGTATTCCTCTGACAAGTGCCCCACACCTTCTTGTAGGCATGGGTTTTAATTTGCATAATGGAGTGGTTCACAGCCCCTGTTCGGGGAAGTGCGTCGGAATACAGAGAGTTTTGGTTTCAAACCTTCAAAACATCCTGCAACCAATTAGATCTCATCTAGGCCACCCAGCTCGCTTTCTAATAACCCAGAATTTAGTCTGGCGCCCGGACAAAACAACTGTCCCCACTCCTCCAGTGACTAATTGGCTGTTATTATGCAATTAGTCTTTTAGTTGGAAGACTTGAACAGGTCTGTGTATCACAATTCTATTACTTTGGAGGCTTTTTCTTCTTAAACAGCGTTTTAATAGATTTGTCCATATTAACATGGACGCAATGCAAGCAAAACAGAAATTCTTCTTCCTTTCTTTACAACCTATCCTCAATTTAAAACTATACTAGGACGTAACATCACAGGATCTGCTTTGTATATTGGTGTCAACAAACTCCATAAGCTGTAAGTCTCTTTGCCTTTCAGTGAAATATAATCATTTCGAGACTTGTGTTTGTTGAAATCACCAGTAAAAGCAGCATAGGTGGGCCATCCAACCTTTCGGACCAACGTTGTGGTTCTCTGCAAGCAGATTTGGAACGGCAGGAGCTTGCTAAATCATACCTTTTTGTAAACCAGTGTGGGTACCACTGATGCCGAAAATAGCCATGAGGCCTTACGTGTCGCCAGTTTTTTCCCTGGGCTCAGGGCGGTTGCCTGCTTTTCCTGATGTTATTCTCAGCCTTTAGGGGACAGAGTTTTGAGACTTTTGTTTTGTTTGCATAAATTTGTCAAAGGTTCAGAATGTATCTGTCAACAAAATTCCTTGAAAAGTTTTTTTAATTATGTTTTTCCCTTTTTGTTTGACTGAATATTTGTTCTGTATGAGTATGTAGTTGATGTTAGGGATGGAACAGGCGACAAACAACTGAAATTGAAGAAATAACATTTGAAATTCTGATAGCAGCAGATCTTTCCATCGCTCATGCCCTCGTGGACAGAGAATCTTCGAGACCTTTTTTTTAATGGTATGAAACCGCATAAAGAATTTATTATTATTAAGTTATGTATTTACCTAGCAGCAGAACACAAACATGTCTCTTTTGACCTCAAGAACCACAATACACCAATACAAGTCAGTTAACCACAGTGAATCGCCTTTTAACATTTAACCTTTGAAACAGAGGATTGTGAGGAGCAACAAACCCATTGAACGCTTAGCAACACCAAAAACCTGAATCAGAACATTTGGATTCGATTTCATTCTTGGACAATATATAAAACATATGTGAGGCACAGAGTCGTCATTTTGCTAATTCTTTAATCACATTCTTCTTAAATGACTCTGGTCTCTGATTGGCTTCCTAAGGCAGTTGTTGTAGCCAATCACGTCAGCAGGAAGGCTCGGTAACTAGGTAGGTGGGTAAATGGAGACAGACAGAGGCAAGGCAAGTGTCTGCCAATGTCATACCAACATGGTGTGGGGTGACATACTTATCCTCCATGTGTTGATGCTTTTTTTAGTTCAACCAAAGCCAAATCCTCCACTGACATGTGGATACAATCCAAGATGATTCGATATGATAGCGTAGAGGAATGCTGATGTGTAGAAATGGCTGTTCTTCTACTGCAAAAGACGAACACACTACAAACAAGAAAAAGCGGGATTGCCTTAGCGTGACCATGCAGAGTAAATAAAACCTATTTCAGATAGCAAAACATTCATCAAAGTCTACTTTCAGAAGATATATGTCTTATAAGAAAAGAAGTCAAAGGGAAAGTAGATAAGGGGGGAGGGCAAGGGGGAGGCACATTTCAATATCTTTGTGTGACGGATTTGAGACTTATCTCAAAAAGGGCAAACGGAGACATTTTTCAGGAGGCACGTCGCCATGCAGACGGATCACTCGGATCTCAGAAAACACTGTGGTGGCTAATCCTCCGATTTACAATTACGATATCCCTGCTCAGGAACCGAGGCCGTGCTGCGTGGATCAGCTCACCTAACCCGTGGCAGGTGTCGTCTGCGTACAGAACATCCCCGCTTGCTTTACTTTACATTCCCGCTCCTTATTGACAATTCTGCCAGACTGGCTCTTGCTTGCTTACTCAAAGAAGGGAAGCACCAGTGAACACGTCTGGGGGAGAGTTTCGGCCTGTGTTTCAGTGCATGACAAGGCTTCTCTGATCTTGTACAGCTTCTAACCCTTCTCGGTACCCGGGCGAACAGCAAAATGGTCATATCGTGTTCAGTTTTAATGGAGGGCAAAAACCTTCTTTGGAGGAGGCCGAGAACGTCTGTACGTTCAGTGGAAAACATGCCTGGCTTTGCTTTCCGCAATTGAGCCGGAAGAACAGAAGGAAAGAAGATTGATGGTTGGCTTTTTTTGTAAATAGAGAGGTCAAAAGGTCAGGGGTTTTGCTGTAATTACCAATCAGATGACATGGATTGACCTCGCTAAATGGGCCTAAGTGCAGCGAAGTAGGAACATGATGCAGTAGGTTGCAGAGGGAGAGTTTGACAACCTTTAGACCGGCCAGCCCCTAAATACTTGAGACGGCCACATGTACAGAAGTGAGCGTTCAGGAACACTCAGGAAGAGAGTGTTTCAAGTCTCCTGTCTAGTCAATGCTTTACTCTTGCACTGGAACCCCATGAATCAAGACCACAGCACACATCAAACCTTAAGCTGTTGTGCTACTTGCTGTCGTCTTGTCTCTGGTAAAAATGAAGGATATCCTTGATGATTTAAGATCCTTACACCTCAGCTACTTATTCATCTTTAAGAGGTGTTTCATATATACGTGTTATATAAATATTGCCCTACTTCTTTGTTAACAAAACCCTATTTTGGCCGAGACAATGGAAATCATGACTATTAAATATGACAATGGAAGATTAAAAAATAATGCAAAGCAAAACGCCGTGGCGCTTTCAAGCTTTTCCGTGAAATATAAACTTCTACGTCACGTGTTTGTGGAGCTGCTGAGCAATCTAATGTTGGTCTTTAAGCCCAGACGGGTTTAAACACACAGCACACCGTACTCCAGCAGCAGAGTCTTTTGGGACAAGAGAGACTGACTGACAGCCGGTCTGTGCTGGTTCCTCCACCCACTAATAGCACGCTGTCAGAATCAGGGCAGCACACAGAAGGTGGTATCGGCTGAGCACTCGATTGCTTCATGCAAAGAAAGAAAAAAATAAACACCAAAACATTATTGTTATGATTATGTAGAAACAAGTACATGGTGAAAGGTGTTTTTTTGTTTTTTCTAGATTCTTTCATGCTTTTCCGGGTTTCACCAAACTTTTCCCTAGCACTGTGCACCTCTCCGGGCTGCCTGGGAATCCCGTGGTGCAGCATTGATTCTTCGCTGAGAGCTTTGTTATGGAGTGTTCAGTGGAGCCACTGACTCCCTCTCCGTGGAGATATTGTTTGCCTCGAGCGGTGAATAAAAAGTCTCCCTTCACAAATCCCCTATTGCACAGTGGGTCTCCTGCATCTGTTCATAATCTGTTCCTCTGTCAACCTCAACCCGTCTCTCTCTGTCTCCTTGCCCTTCCCGCTAACTCAATCTCTCTCCATCACCATCCTCATACCTCTCTCTCTCTCTCTCTCTCTCTCTCTATCTCTCTCTCTCTCTCTCTCTCTCTCTCTCTCTCTCTCTCTCTCTCTTTCTCTCACACCCCTTAGCTGTCTCTATATCTCTCTCTCTGTCTTTGTCTCTTCATCTATGCCTCGCTCCCATTAGCTCTCTCTCTCTCTCTCTCTCTCTCTCTCTCTCTCTCTCTCCACCCTTAGCTGTCTCTGTACATATCGCTATGTCTTTGGTCTTTGTCTCTTTGTTTGTCTCTCTCTCCTTAGCCGCCTCTCCCTCCGTACCTCTTACCCCCTACCCCTATCTCTCCCATCCTGCCTCTATCTTTCCTTACCTGTCTCTCTTACCACCTCTATCTCTCCCTGGCTGTCTGTCTTTTTAACTCTAGCCTTCTCTACCTCTATCTCTCCCTGCCTCTCTCTCTCTGTGCTGTTGACTCTGTGTGTGCTGTAACGTTGTGCCGCAGCAGGCTCCTTATTCATCACAATATGACAGCTCTGTCAATATCCTTAGCCCACAGAGGAGAGGGAGAGATATATAAATGAGAATACACGGAGACGGCAGCGAGGTGAGCCAACACCCTCATAAATCTCCATGAAGCCTCGCAGCGCCCGGCCCTCTTTTATGTAAAACAATGTTTATCCGGCTATGAGGTTTGTGCACAACACCTCAGTGAGACATCTGCAGGCATTACACCGTCCTAAATACAGCACAGCAGCAAATCATCTGCACACGCAGACGCACGCACACACACACACACCCAGACACACACACACACACACACACACACACACACACACACACCAACCTGCTCAACTGCGTCTGTATATCGGTGTGTGACAATAGTGTGGATACCGATGAGTGATTTTGGACTAATGATATACGTCACGAGCAGGGTAGCTTTGCATCTATGAGGTCGAACATCCTGATAAAGTCAAGGTGAGCAGCCTTCCTCTAGGCATCCTGACCTCTACCTTGCTCCCTTCATCGCATGAAAAGCAATGCCCCTGGATAAAAACAAAGCAAATTTAAAATAAGTGAGGTACTAATGTTGTCAACCTTGTATTGGACTTCATACATTTGATGCTAAAGTTGAAGTAGAACCGCCTTAACAACATCAGTAATCCACTCACTGCAGCAAACCTCAATTCAACATTCAATAAAATACAAATACCTTCAAGTACAGCACTTAGTTACTTTCAACTCCATATAGCCAGGAAAAACAAACTAAGATCCCAGAATAAGACTTGCTAAATGACTTATCGATTGGGCTACTCTGCGACCGACAGAAAAGACACACAAAGCCAGTGTACCACAGTCCAAAAACTCAAATCCACGTTTGTCGGCCGAGCGCAAATGTCCAAAAAAAAATACACATTTAATGATTTATCGAGCTGTTTACGCGGGGCATGCACCTGAGTTTCATACAACTCATTCAAACTGCCCGAGTCGTAACTTTCGCCTCTCTAAGTCGCTGGACATTGGGGGTTTGTGTTTTTGTACCTCTTTTTTCTCCTCCATCCTTCTTTCCCTCCTTACAACTCCATCGCAGATCTACTGCTTCAATTCAGCCGTCCCGTACGATCCGTCTTCTTGTCCCGCGTCCGAGCTGGACTTCCATGGCAGCTCTTTGACTCTGAGTGATTAGCCCCACTTGCGAGGACAATACCCATGGATTTGCGAGGGTGACCCAGCACGGGTTAGCTTTGTGCAATCTGCTGCTTTTGGGGTGCCCCCTGTCCCCCCTTCCCCCCGAGGTCCATTCACGCACTCCATCATATTAACGGCCGCCGCTCAACAGAGCAGCTTACTGTGGGATGTTTTGTTTGGATGTGCAGTTCAAGGTGCGTTTAGTGTAATTGCAGCAACATCAAAATAATACAATACATATTTTTCTTCTGAATGCACCCGTAAGTGTGGTGACAGTGAAGCTGCATTGGCGCAACACAACACCAGTGTGTATACAAGGGTGTTCGCTACAACAGAATATAAGCAGGATAAATGTGCAATCAGCCAGAGGAGAATCATGGAGGAGTACAATAATTGAGTTGTGATTAGATTACAGATTGTTGCCAAGCGGCAGGCGAAGGTGTCTCGGAATGGTTGTTTGAACGCCAACAAGTTAACAGCCACCTGCTGCTGTTATTGTAACCATGCAAATGGGCGTAGATAAGAGGAGGTGATAAGGTTCACAAGCGAGTGAAGTGTGCTGTTATTATAGGGGCTGGGACAAAGAAGTCAGAAAGAGATACGGTGGTTTTTGCATTCACATTCTGTTTGCTTCACCACTACTTAGTTTATGCAAAGAGGTAAGAGTGTGTTTGTGTGTGTTTGTTTTTGTGTGGTTGGAGATTGTATGTGTGTGTGTGTGTGTGTGTGTGTGTGTGTGTGTGTGTGTGTGTGTGTGTGTGTGTGTGTGTGTGTGTGTGTGTGTGTGTGTGTGTGTGTGTGTGTGTGTGTGTGTGTGTGTGTGTCTGTGCGTGTGTCTTCAGCGTCTTCATCCGACACTCCTCCATGGAAATATAATTCACTTGCACACCGTATTCATCTTCCTTGCCCGCCTAGAACCGTTTTCCCGCTTCTCCTCCAGCTTGCCTCAGGAAGCAACCGATGAGGCTGATGGCTGCCATCTTGGATCTTGGATCCCCCCACTTCCCTACGGTCCATACAACATCTGCAGCTCATTAGTTCCGCAGCTGGATCTGAGGCCCAGACTCTCTCTCTCCAGTGTTATGAAGGGGAACTGACTGGGCTGTGCTTAACACAGATTCAACACAGGATTGATGCCTAGTAAAACAATAGCTGGCTCCAAATAAATACTACTACTGCTATATTAGGATAACAATGTTCTCCTGGCTGCCTCTGACACATCCGCAGTGCAGACATACATGCGAGAGCCTGGTCGATACTTCTGTTTTCAGACGGTTTTACCATCTATTGACGGCAGTATACATCTGCGCGTACAAGCCAATGATGGAAGCACTTTGGGTGGACACGACCCCTCCAGGCCAATAGATTAGTAATCACAGGTCTGCTGGCCTGTTGTTGTTGTTATGTTCATCCTATATGCTTTGATCCACATCTTGAAAGTGTCATCATCCCTGTTCAAAGCTGCATTAGAGTGGATCGGCTGACGTGATTTGTTTTGAACAAAAGTGGCGATAGGTTTGGGAAATTTCCACGCTTTACGTTTTTTGCCCATTCTCCAGCAATTGATCCGTGAACCGTATATGTGAATATAATATTTGTATTACAAAATACACACGGATACAGAAACAAAAGCTGTTGTGTAACGTGCGCAGAAAACAAAGAGGTACATGTTTAGCTAGACAATGGAGTAGCAACATCTCGACTCCACGAGACGATAACCCGTCAAATATGCCTTTGTCAAGCTCGAAATACATTAAGCTCCAGGCAACAGAATTCAGCTAGCGGGAAAAAATAACCGGGGAAGAGCGAGGAGGCTATTTAGTCTCCATGTCTCCCTCAGAGAGTTCCCTCTCTCTCTCTCTCTCTCTCTCTCTCTCTCTCTCTCTCTCTCTCGCTCTCCCTCCCTCCATGTCTGCTACTGACAGTTTTCCACTGAAAGGAACAACATCCATCTTGAAGTCAGAGCCCAATATAAAGAAAACCTCAAAGAAAGAAAGAGGAGAAATAACAGGGGGAGCTGTGGAAAGAGGAACGGCTGAATATGTCGGTTGCCGGAACATCAGCGTGCAGTTTAACTTGTTTTGCAGCGTGATCCTGTCTTCTGTGTGTGTGTGTGTGTGTGTGTGTGTGTGTGTGTGTGTGTGTGTGTGTGTGTGTGTGTGTGTGTGTGTGTGTGTGTGTGTGTCTGTGTGTCTGTCTGTCTGTGTGTCTGTGTGTCTGTCTGTCTGTGTGTCTGTGTTTGTGTGTGTGTGCATGTGTGTGTGCGTACACATGTTTTCAGTGTGCGTCTGTGCCGCAGTGTTTATTTTGGGTAAAGCATGGCGGGGTGGAGGGGGGGGGGGGGGGGGGGGGGGGGGGGGGGGGGGGGGGGGAGGTGGCGGGGGCGGAGGTGAGAGGGAGGTGGGGGAGGAGGAGGAGGAGGAGGAGGAGGTGGGGAGGCCCATGCTGAGCGGAGGGTGTTTGTAATGTTGGGTGCTCAATAATTTCCACCGAATGAGGGGGCCAACCTTTGAGCGAGGGACCGGGAACTCAGCGTGTGTGCGTGTGTGGGGGGGGGGGGGGGGGTTGTGTGTGTGTGTGTGTGTGTGTGTGTGTGTGTGTGTGTGTGTGTGTGTGTGTGTGTGTGTCTGTGTGTGTTTGTGTGTGTGTGTGTTAACGGTAGCATGGGAGGGGGGCGATGGGGTGTGAGAGCCACAGCAGGGAGGTGGCACCCAGGGAAGGACTGAGTCAGGCAGCAGCAGTGACTGACAGGGTGTTGGATTGGCTATTGGCTGGAAAGAGGAAGGCTGGGTGTGTGCGTGCACGTGTCTCACTGTGTGCGCACATCTGGCGTGCCCGCGTGTATTTCTGACTGTGTGTTTTTGCCGCGCACCTCCGTGACCAAGGAAACACAGGCTGTCACGCGTGTGCACGTGACAGTGGGGACATAAGCCTGATCCTTTCTGTGTCTGTATGTAGGTGTGTCTGTCTGACATGTCTGCCTTTCTGTCTGCCTGCCTGCCTGTCTGTCTGACTGTCTGTATGGATGTATGTGTGTCTATCATTCTGCCTGCCATGTCTGTCTTCCAGCCTGTCTCACTCTCGGTCTGTCAGCCTGTCTGTCTGCCTGCATGTCTCTGTGCTTGTGCTTGGGCGTGTCAGTCTGGGTGAGAACGGCATCTGCATAAGCACTCTATAACGCAGTTATAGGAGCAGTGGCTTGTGGGTAGCGACAGAGCGCAGAGAGGTGTCTCGCCGTACCGGAGTGTGCGTTTGTGTACGTGTGTGTTTGTGCGTACATGTGTGTGTATGTTTTGTGTGCGGCGGGAGGAGAGAGGCGGGGCTAGGAGGGTCAGTCGTTCGCTGTATGGCTTCATCTGGCTCTCATTAGGACGGCTAACGTGACACTCTGATCTCCAGCACACACTGGCTTTACTGAGCTGGGTCGAGGGCCGGATATGGGGCCCTCGGGCCCCTGTCAACGCAGCTCCTGTATCAGCCCTCCTCAGCCCCCAGCTGGAGCCTGGGGCCTCCGGTTAGAAAGGCCCCCCCCTATATTACTTGATCTTAAAGAAATGTGTGTGTGTGTGTCTGGGTTTTTGTGCGTGGGTGTGTAGGTGGGTGTATAAGATGAAGGATAATCTCGGCCGACTAAGGTCGGCATGCTCTGCTGCTCCTTGGGTCTTTGGTCTCTCCCAATGTGTGTTGATGCTGAACGGCCATTTGTGAGATTTTATTGGTGGCTCCTGAAAATCCCAATTATTTACAATGCATCAAGGCACGTCTTTTTCCACTAATGACCCTTGTGGAATATTGACGGGGGTGGGAGGATCAGAAGATACAGAGGGAAAAAAGAGAGGGAACTTGAAGTTAATCTTCATACAGCTTTCAAAACAATGAACTCCATTCTGGTCGCAAGGGGTAATTTTCCCTTGAATCCGAAGCCCTAATATTTTCATATTCTCCCCCCCCCCCCCCCCCCCCTCTGGTGCTGACACTAAAGTAGAATGATTTATAACTGTGATCCACTTCTCTGCAATCCATTGAAAAGCCAATGTCATGCTGATAACCAGTGCTGGGGTGACGGATGTTAGCTTTGCCGCACGTCGCAGACACACACACACACACACACACACACACACACACACACACACACACACACACACACACACACACACACACACACACACACACACACACACACACACAGAGGCGAGAGCTCCCTGGCAGCAGAGAAGGGGGATACGATAGCATCGACGTGTCACACATAATTGTGGAAATGGGTAAATGAGACGGTGCTCGAGAGAAGAGAAAGAGGGATGATAAAAAAAAAGCACACTGGGATGATGCGCTGGTACCTTTTTTAATAGCGGCGGACGGGTTTGAAAAGGGGGATGAAAGCGGGGTGCTGTCAAGTGGTTCTCACGCCTCTCTAAGCCCCGTGGCTCCACAGAGCCAACCGGTTCTGTGAGGGCTTTCAACCCCTCCTCAGCCTTCTCTAACTTACAGGGAGAAACACACGCTTAGCACCCGGCATCGCAGCCAGACACAGAGGCCGGGCCTTGACCTGGCCGATGTTACACAGCCGTGAGGCCGGTTGTATGTATGTACGTGCATTGTACACCCATACATCCGCCGCTAGCTTATGAATAGAAATGTGTCTGGCAGACGTCTACACACGTATTCAGAGCGGATCTGTTGAATCAGTCGCAGCATCGAGCGCTCCTTGGCCTTTGAACATGAACCCCAGGGCGGCGGGGGGGGGGCGGTGAGTCCAGCCCCTGGCCTGCCATCTTGCTCTGATTCCCCTGGACACCCCCGGGCCTGGCCGCGTCCTCCCTATCTAGGTGAGCGATCGCATTCCTCGCCACAAGCCCCCTGGGATATGGGGTTCGTCGTCGGCGTGCGAGGATGCCTCTGATCCGTGACCCCCCCCCCCCCCCAGACTATCCCGAGGAAAACAACCGAGGTGTCCTGGCTTTACGCATGCCCCCAATGCCCCTGGGGAGGGCACCTCGTGTTGAGGGACGTGTTTATTTCTCTGGAAGGGCAGGGGCGGGGTGGCATGGGACGGGGGGGGGGGGAGGTTGGTGTTCAGCATGTGATAGGCCGGCGGGGTGACGGACAGGCGGGGGCGGGGGGAGTGGGGGGGGTGCTGACTCGGTCGTTGACACCAGGAAGTTATTGAAACAGAGCTCACCCACAGAGAGCGTTGCAGGGGCGTGGGCCGGCCGTACCACAGCGGCCCACGAACAGAGGCGCGCTTTGTGTGCCGCGTGTGTTGCTCATAAAGCGAGGCGGGGCTGTGGCGGCGCCCACAATGCCAGCGTTCATGGTGGTGTTGGTGCCTGCTGCGCTGTAAGGTGAGTGAGTCACCCATGGAGTGGGGTCCCGGGACATGCCCCAGCATCACTGTGTTTGGGTGAGCCGCCGGGAGGGACTCGGAGAATAACACGGTGACTCTTCGGGCGCTGGGCGACAGGGAACATGGAACATTTTGTGTTTTTGAGTGAGGCGGGGAAAGTTGGTTCTTTGCAGGCTTGAGGTGGAATAGATGCCCCATTGTGTGTTTTTTTGTAATTTGACAGAATACTATGAATAAACCCGCTATGTGCCATGTGTTGGCCTCTCGGCAAGAAGGGAGCCTGGCACATTTCACATTATCCGAAGTGAAAAGAAGACATCTAGCTTGAGTGGAGATCTTATCTGAAACAGTTTATGATAACGTCAGAAGTAGGTGGGCCTGGAGCTGGCTCCCTTTTTATTATTTCAAACCGTTCGATTTATTTTCCTTTCACACAAAAGGCTGCTGCTGACAGGTCCGCGATTGGGTGTTTGTGGTGCCCTGGGCTGCTTAACCCCTCACCTCTCTCATCCCCCCTGATTCTCTAGTCACATGTCGAGATCTTCCATTCAATGATCGGGTTAGAGACACAAACATACACCAGCTGTTTTCAATAAACCTCACTGCTTCTCATAAGAAATGCAGTTTGTATTTCATCACACATGGTTGGCCTTTGCGTTATACATCGGTCTTGAATGGTCTTGTACAAAGTACAAAGAACCAACCTGTTCTGTGCTCCTTTGAGGGACCAGGGCAGGACGTTTATTTCCAATCGATTTTAGGCCAAGGGCTTTCACCAGGCCAGACCCCTCTCCAGATGGCTCCTTCTTAAAAACACGCACGCCCACCTTTCCAATGCTTTCCCACCCTTTTCTCACAGGTACCTTTTCTCTGCTTAGCGTTCCCCCGACAATGTTGCTCTTTGTTCACGGTAAAAGGTCATAATTTTTCATCACTGTCCCCTGCCGCCCCGAGTTCTACAGCCGAGGCACCCGGACAAGTTTGTCATTATTACTCAGGGAAGTGGCCCATTGTAGACGCGACCGTACGAGCCCTGTGCCGAAAGACGTTTGTTTTATGCATGGGGTGTGTATGTGTGTGTGTGTGTGTGTGTGTGTGTGTGTGTGTGTGTGTGTGTGTGTGTGTGTGTGTGTGTGTGTGTGTGTGTGTGTGTTTGTGCCTCTTCACCAATGGGTCCATCTCAAAGGGGGTGCACAGGCAGATGGAGATTTAGCAAAGAAGGCTTAAAAAAGAAATGATTTCCCCACCACCGCCACCACGCCGAAGTCTGGGTTTGAGAAACGGCTCCATAAAAGAAAGCTGAAAGCATGCTCCCTGGTGACTTTTAAAAAGGCGAAACTGTGGAGGACTCATAAAGCACCCCAGCAGTGGGGTGCAGGGCTGGAGCTCTGGTTCTGCTCCCTGGCATTTAACTGCAGATGAGGGGGTGTGGGGGTGGGCCTGATGGGGGGGAGGGTGGGGGGGTGTTCTCTCCCCTAAACAGCTCCCTGTATTCAGGGGCCCAACGCTAATGGAGGTGGTAGCGCTGTGCTGTCGTGGCAACCTAAGGTCTGCAACCAACGTTATACAATATGTTCCCTTTCCCCTTTGAGGAGGTGCTGCCGCGCTGTGATTGGCTGATGGGAATGACATGGTGGCACTTGTAGGATGGGGGTGGGGGGTTATAAAGGAAATGCGATTAACATCGGGTTGAAAGTGCAGGCAGGTATTTTTCCCAGTAGATGGTATACATAATGTATAAGATAATGTATGTGAGTAAAAAAGTGTTCTCAGCGGTAAAGTGACGCACAACCGCTGCCACATTGCATCCTGTGACCGCACACACTTGCTGCAAGCATAATTGAAAAACAAAACGTGCCGACTGGTTCCTGGCCCCAACTCATTTGTATAATGTCAGAGACAGAGGGAGAGCGAGAGAGATTAAATTGGTTGTCATGGAAATCCACTCATTTCCTCTTGTTCACCGAAAACGATGTCCCCCCTTGCCTAAATGCTCTGTCTGTCTGTCCGTCTCTCTGGCTGTGGGTAGGAAGAGGAGTGCCCTATTCTTAATATAACGGCACCCTTCTCGTCAGTGTTTCCTGCTGCAGCAAGCGCAGGCTGGCAGGGGAAATAAATGACCAACCCAGTATTTATCGTCAGGCCGAGCAGCCTTTAACCATAGGCTGCGGAAGAACGAAACTTTGTTTGGGTTTTCTGCCCACTGTTGCCATGGTAACAAGGTCGAAAAAGCACAGACTTTTATTTTCTTCTCCCTGGTGACTTCTGGGATTTATCTGAACATTTCGATTGACTCAAAGGACTGAGAGAGAGAGTGAGAGCGAATGAGAGAGAGGACGCACAAAAGATATGTTATTTAGTAATTTTCTGGCCTAATTGGAAAAAGTTATCAATTCATGATTTTTTCACTTTCACATGCAAAGACTTTTTGGATTTGTACATGTCCTTCATGACACGTGAACTCTTTATCCATTTTGGGTGAAAGTGTCTTAGATAAAAGACTAAATAGGAAGCACTAACAGCTAAACACACTCCACAATGTGGCCTGTGTCATTGGGCTAGGACGGTGGTGTTGTCTTTGTCAAAGAAGTATTCCTCTGGCCCTCCAAACATGTGGGCTGGCTTGGCAAAATGAGGACCTGGTAGAGTCAAGGCTTGTCTTTATACTCTGCTTACATAAAACGTTGTGTAAGCGGCGAGCGACTGACTCATCGTCACGATGTGGTGGCAGGACGCAGGGCTGATTGTCTTCAATCGACTACACTTTGTGGTTGAACGTCCCTTTGCTTTGCCTCCGTCCCACTCTCCATATCTCTCTCACTCGGTCTTCTTCTCTGTATTTTTCTCTTTATCCCTGTCTTTATATCATATCCCTGTCTTTAAACCGTCTCCCTTTTTTCTTTCGCACTTTTCTCCATTGGTCTACTTCTCTTTCTCACACTCTCTTTAGCTCTCTTACTTTCATTCACCCTTTGTATCACCCTTTCTGACACTCCCTCCTACCATCAGTCTCCTTGTTCCATCCCTGCTCCATCTCTACCTTTCTTCCTCTCCCTCTATGGCTATATGTCCCTCTCGGTCACTCTCTCTCTCTCTCTCTCTCTCTTTCTCTTTCCCTCTCTCCTTCCTGCCCGTTTCCTCTCTCTCTCTCTCTCTCTCTCTCTCTCTCTCTCTCTCTCTCTCTCTCTCTCTCTCTCTCTCTCTCTCTCGCCGTAGCTTAGCATTTCTCTGCACATGCGTCTGCAGAGGGAGACCTTCAATGCTGGATGGGTAGAGAGAAGGAGAAGGGAAGAAAGGGAGGGAGAGAGAGAGAGAGAGAGGGTGGGGGGGGGGGGACAGACGGACGGATGTACAAGGGGCTGATTCATCCGACGGTCGGGGAAACACTGAGCGCCTCTTAGTTTCCGGCGTGCACTATAAATACAAGCTCGTTCAGTCATCAAATCAGAGCCATCTGCATTGGCCTCCAACCAGGATCCCAGCGGACGCACAGTCAGTGTAGTGTGAGGGCGGGCGGAGCCATTCAGCCGCGGTCAAAGCCTGCGACCAAGATCTCGCTTTGGTTCTGTCTCAAGGTGGAAACAACCACCTGCCTGCGTGTGCGGTGTGGTCGCACACATGCAACAACACACTCTAAGCACACACACACACACACACACACACACACACACACTCTCGGCTCTATTCTGTGTGCTGGTGTGTGGATGTGGCTCACCACGAGGGCCCACGCCTTTGTTGTCGCGCGTCATGTCTGAAACAGCCGCCGGTCGCAGAGCGGGGCCACGGTGTGGTGGCTGTGGGCTGGGCAGAGTCGTATGAGAGTCATAGCCAGCCGTGTGAGTGTGTGCACGGTAGACTTGTGGTTGGATCAAAGTCTCTGTGTTCCAACCTAGGTGTACGCAGCCTACCTGTGGGCCTCCTGGAGCGAGATGTCAAGATGTGACCTTGTTGATTCTTTAAATGTATCTAATGTGAGTAGACATAGGTATGACATGGGGATACAGATGCGGCATCTAGATATTGCAGCATTTCTTTCTCAATCGCATAGTGAAGGCTGTTTTTTGAACACATGGCTGATCCCATTCAGCCGCTAGTGCTGGAAAAGGAAACAATACATTGTTTCGGCGAGAATTGTTTTGCCGCACCGTATCAAAACATTATATCGCCTGCTATCCACAGCTTGGCCTAGCTTGATGGACAAACTGATGAACACCAGGTAGAGGTTTCATGCAGAGAGTAGCTCTATTGTTTCTCATTAAAATATCCTCTTTATCCTTTAGGCGAGAGCAGTAGCGAGCTCAGCCTGAACCAGAACCTCGCCTGGCAGTATTGCCTTGGCATTGCTCCCTTTCTGCCTCTCTCTAGCCCTTTATCCCGAAGCTCAATGAACAGTTCCTAAAAGGCTCAGCTTTAAGCACTATGATGCTTATTGTGATTTCGTTTTTATTCTTTAATGCTGTTTTCTTCAGCAAAGTCCTTGTCTTCCTCTGGATAGTTTTCAGCCCGAAGGCTCCATTCAATTAGCACTAGCTCGCTCCCTTTTTCTGCCTTCCTTTTTTGGCATCGCCTTCGGCACTGCTCTATCAGTCTGCCGACGTTGGCATCCAGGAAACTTGGGGTTTGTAAAAGACTATATGTTGTGAGATATATTTTCGTCGATAGTTCAGTCAAGGTTTTCTGAATCAACGCTATGTTGCTTTGTTGTGTAGTGTTTATATTTTCGTCTTTGTTCAAAAGTTTACTGAATCACATCAAACAATCCCTCATCTATTGTCATTGGATTTTTTTTTATTTCAATTATATTTTATTAGATTATTTGTTAAAAACTGAATTCCAAATTTTTTATCTCAGGTCTATTTCTGCAATGTGGCTTGTCTAGTAGCTTGGCTAATAGACCAGACCTTTAAAGCCAAACAATGACAAAAGCCTCATCTGTAATCTGACAGTTATTCAACACAGATGGGCCACCAACGATTTGCCGCTTGCTCCTCAGAACAGCAGAAGGGTGTATTGAAAACGTAGCCGTCTGTACTCATCTCTCCGTTCGAGACGGTTCATCACTAACCAGCGCTCATGACAGGATCGCCTTGGAGCCGAAAATCAGACGCCTCTTCGTGTAATCACAAAGCATGGGCGCGACGATAAAGGCTTTGTTTATTTGTCCATTCGGAGACGAGAGACACTGGCTGTGTTCACACATCCGTGGCAGAATAATTCATTTCCAAGATGGGAGACAAGATGTGAAAGAGAAAATGAACTGTGAGGTTTCAAGTTGTCTGTATACGACAACCTTTGGAGAGGTTGCCCTTGTCAACGCACACAGACACACACCATACACCCGGGGTCTGAGTGCTGAGTGCTGGAAAAATAGTTCATCCTTTTATAGTTACAGAATGTGGACGTGTACTTTGTTTGGTGACGTTATTCATATGAAAAAGCAGACATGTCTATGGTATTATTATAGGACATTTGGTCTGCTGGCGTTTCGCCTGATCTACGAGCAGGCTGCACGATGCGTTGCTCTATTTACTTTTTAAGAGAAACCCTTTGTCCCACACGGCCTTATTGGAATTCTGAGGTTCCTCTGACGCAGCAATATCCACCCCTTATTCCCCATGTCCCACATAATGTTCCGCAGGGCCTTCAATGTCTTCCAACAAAACATCTATCGCTTGACCTTACACCCCTCTGCCAAAGCACGCAAGTGTCTGTTGCGGAAAAGCCCCACCCCCGTAACATTTTCTCTCTGTTCCGACTTGGCTGTGGCTCCGGAAAACCCAGTCATCGGAATCACTGATCTGGAGCCGGTCCAGTCGCATTTCTGAGCATGACCATGGGGAAATCACTCCACTTCCTCCATGGCTCGAGTTTTTGTCGAGAGGCCTCCCGAGGGCATGGGTTCTCGAGGCAGGTGGCGACATTTGCATATCACTGGAGTGGAGACAACTCAAGCCTGGGAAATCCTGCAGCTCTGTGGTGTCATTGTGCCAAGCGGAGCTCTCAGGGGCTAATGAGTGATGTCTTACTGAGAGAATCCCTTTGAGGTCAGGAGAGCCACGCTCAGGCCGGTCGCAGCTGGCTGGGGCTTGATAACGCCGCCACAGTCGATCCGGAATTAGGTTTCCTTGCTCTCATGCAATGCTGCAATGCAGGGGAAGAAGGATAACAACAGACAAGGTCTGAGGATCCAATCATGAATCCCTTGGTCATCAGAGGCTTTATGATCCCAATGAAGTGTCCGATTATTTGCATACATCTCAGTCTTACCATTGGGTGACTTGTAAAACAAACTCCAGCATTTTGAGACAGGGAAAAATGAATTGGTGTGACACTACGTGTACCCGAAAAGCTTTTAATGATTCTAAAATATCTGTTGTTTTCCCTTTCTATGCATTTTAATATTCAACAATTCTTTCACATACTTGACAAAACATTTTTTTACATTTTTCAGCACTCAGATATTGTTAATGTTATCGTTGTTCACTCTCTTCCATCTCTGCTTCACAGTGTCCTACTTCGGGGACAGCTACTGCAAAATACAAGCCATCCAAGATGTCTCCACCTTCCAGCTATCCCTGCAGTTTAAGACCAGCCGCCGCAGTGGCCTTCTCCTATTGGCTGCCGGGATGGAGGACTACATGTTCCTGGAGCTCCAGAATGGGAAACTACAGGTGAGACATGTGGACAGTTCAAGGTCAGAAGGCTGTCCTTGACGCAGCTTCTCCAAACAAGGGAAGATGGTAGTTAAATTACAATTACAATTCAATTATGATTTCCTGTTCAGGTCAACTGGCAGAGCATGGCGCTAAAGGGGTTCAGAGTTTGGTTCCCAGTTCAACCATGCTGGAAAAAAAATAGCATTTTCAGAATCCTTTACTTGTTTCCATATTTTTATTCAAAAGTGTCTGTGAAAGATAATATTTGCTATTTGTCTCAACGCATCATAATAATTTCCTGTTCTTCATAATGAGAACTTATTCTCTTTCCCCGAATAACTCACTGTGTACCGAAGTATCTATTTCCACAGGTTGATGAACATTAACTGTATTTTTTGGATGTAATAGTTCAACTCTGAGTACACACACTCACCTGACCTTCACGGTCAGTGGAGCGGTTCTGTTGTTAAATTTCATCCCTGATTATATCATCTGGACACAGAATCCTGGCCTATGCCATGCAAACAATCGTTTTATATTGTTATATATTTTATATTATAAGTTGTAGCGTACTCAGTTGACATTGTAAAGCCTGATGACGTAATCAAATTTTCAATGAATATTCTAGGCATCAAATAAGTATAGATGCCATCTATTTCATCCATCAAATAATCTACATCGAATAAACCAACAAAATAATACATTTATAGATGATAAATTGTATAGTATTTTAAATTGTATTCTGTCACCTTTGTCTCTTCACAGGTCCGCATGGACATGGGCGCGGGAGAGGTTACGCTGTCTTCTTCTCTCGGAGTGCAACTGAACAACCTTCTGGAGCACCACGTCTCCGTCACCCTCCAGGACTCCAAACTCACCATGACCATCGACAAGCTCTACCCCACGTTCGTCCCGGTGACGGGCGCCGACGAAGAGGAGCTCAACATCGACCTTGGTGTGTGGCTGGGTGGCGCAGGAGATCTGGAGGCCCCGTTCCTTAGCAACGCCATCCCACCGTTCCGAGGCTGCCTGACCGACCTCAAGTTCGAGTCCCACGGGTTTGACATCCTCAGCTCAGAGCATAAAGAGTGCCACGACACCAAAGAGTCCTGCAGCGGTGAGTTTGAGGCCGGCGACGGCGAGGCCACCAGCTTCGTCAGCCCTGATTCGTTCGTATCTTTTCCCACCTGGAGCGGAGCGAGCGGGGCGGGGCGTTCCTTGGAATTCCTGATGAAAACCACGATCGAGGACGCAGTACTCGCTTTCCATCCCGGCCGTGAATCTGATTTCATTGCCATAGGTGTGGTAGGGGGCTTCCTCAAAGGTGTGGTGGACCTTGGGAAAGGCATGCAGGTTCTGGACAACACCCAGGTCAAGCTGGATGACGACCAGTGGCACAGAGTGAGGCTCCAGGTGGACCAGACCTCACTCGTAATTAATGTTGATAGCCAGGCCAGCACTCTCACACTGGACAGCTCACAAAGTTTGGACTTAGTAGGAAATCTATACTTGGGTGGGATCCAAAGGAAGATGAAAGATGTGTTCCAGGAAAGTGGCATCTTGGATCGCATGGAGGTCGAGATCACATCGGAGTCTTTCATTGGCTGCTTCGGAGAAATCAAAGTGAACCAGAAGGACAGGAGTTTGCAGGATGCTTTGGTGACTAAGGATGTGCAGGTGAAATGTGATGGAGAGGACTATGACTACTCAAGCTACTATGACTCAGAGGCGACCACCACCGCAGCCCCTGTTCGGATTCGGTACGACGACGTGGACCCAAACGAACGCCACTGCTATCCCACCGAGGAAATGCCAGAGGCTTTCCGGAATATCACCAAACTCCTTGATGTCACCCCACTGCTGGTGACCGAGGGTGGCGACGCCTTCCTGGACATAAGCAACCTGAGACCCACATTCGATTTAAACGCGGTAGGAATGCGGCAGTCTCAGATCATCTTCACCCTCAAGAGCGATCCCTGGTATGGACTTATGGATATGGATCTCAATACCAAACACACCAAAAAGTTCACCCTGCTTGACGTTGTCAACCAAAAAATTAAGTACCTTCATGATGGGAATGAAAAGTATGGGGATCAAATACTGTTGGAGGTGGCCGCCTTCAGTAACGGCTACATACCAGAGTGTCTGAAAACGCCACGCGAGTACACACTTCCGGTGGAGGTGGTTCCTGTCAACTCCATCCCACAACTTGGCGGTGGAGACATTCTGGTCACAGAGAGGGGTAGAACACGCCTGAGTGCCGATGTCATTCAAATAGTGGACACTGACTCGCGTTGCGATGAATTGAAGATAACAGTAACCTCAGCACCTTCAAGGAACATTTACCTTGAAAATGACCAACAGCCAGGGAGACCCATTTCAGAGTTTACATGCAGGCAGCTGAAAGACGGCCTTGTCTATTTTGTTCACAAAGGGGGCAATGTGGAGGACATTACCCTTGATGTATCTGATGGCCATTCAGTCAGTCAATCCACAACATTTAAGTTGTCTGTGACTGTACCACATATGACCGTAGTTACCAATACTGGCATTGTATTGTCTCAGGGAAGCAACGCTACCATAGGTGTTCAACAGCTGTCTGTCATTGCTAATCCTCGTGAGGGAGATGTTGTTTATAATGTCACGCAACCTCTGCGGTACGGGGAACTGGTCATAATTACTAGTAACGGCATGCCCAAACAGATCACCTCTTTCTATCAATCAGATTTGGATCAGGGCAGGGTTCGATATGTTAGCACTGACTCAAGTGACCAAGAAAACAATGTTATCGACCATATTCAGTTTGACATCCACCTGGGGCAGGTTTCCATGTGGAACAACACTCTTATCGTCAAGATCCTTCCCGCTCCAGTAAAGATTTCTCGCCTGGTCCCAGTGGAGGTTGAAGCAGAAAAGGAGTGGTTAGTCTCTCGTTCAGATCTTCAGGCACTGGTCAACGGGCAAATGGCTGACCAACATATGGTCAAATATGTTCTCCTGAAGCCACCAACACTGGGCAGTCTTCGGTTCCGTGGCAGCGAGCTCTCTGAAGGCGACACCTTTACAGGTCAGGATATCCAGAACGACGACCTCAGTTACATGCACAGGGTCCACAGCGCCGTGGAGAGTGTGGATCAGTTCCTGTTCAGAGTGTCCGTCGGGGACCAGCAGTCTCCCATCTACACCATGCCAATTACCATCCTTGCCGACCACAGCACTGATTCAACTGCCCCTCATCTCACCAATGAAAATTTGGCTGTGTTGCAGGGCGGGGAGGACATTCTGAGCAAGAAATACCTCTGGGTTGAGTCGCAAAGCTCTGTCGATTTTGTGTACCGGGTCACACAAGACCCAAAGCATGGGAGACTTATCAGGGAGTCCCCGCCCGGGCAGCCTAGGTTTGATGGGGGAATACGAGTCTTCAGCAACGAGGACCTCGAGCTGGACCGACTCATTTACAAGCACGACGGCTCCAAGACAGACAGTGATGAGTTCCATTTCACAGCCAGTGACGAGACCAACGAACAGACTGACGCCCAGTCGTCCATGACTGGCGTCTTTAGGATAACCGTTCAATCAAAGAACCAGCATGTGCCCGTGCGGGTCGTCGACAAGACCTTCAACGTGGTCAGGAACGGTCAGCGCTTGCTGACCACAGACGTCCTTCAGTTCAGGGACGACGACGCAAACTTCAATGACACCCAGATCGTCTACGCTCACGAGGGAATCCTGTCGGGGCAGCTGGTTTCGGCGTCCAACCCCTCCCAGCCCCTCTTTCGCTTCACCCAAGCCGACCTGAGAGACAAGCACATTCTCTTCGTGCACAACGGAGCCGACCGGGATCACTTCCAGCTGCAGGTGTCCGACGGGCTCCACCAGACGACCACGCGGATGGAGCTGCAGGCCGGCGATCCCTACCTGCGTGTGGAGAACAACACCATGGTGGTGATGGACCACGGCAGTACCAAGACCATCGACACTACGCTGCTGAGCGCAGACTCCAACCTGGACGTCCGAGACGATGGCGAGATCGCCTTCGAGGTGACGTCTTCGCCCAGCGACGGCAGGATCATCGTGAGCGGCATCGAGGCGTCGAGGTTCACCCAGGAGGACCTGAGGAAGGGAGTCGTGTCGTATGAGCACAACTACGAGAGCTTGAGGTCCAAGGACTCCTTCGGGTTCACTGTTCGAAGCAAGGGTTATTCGCAAGAAGGCACATTCAGGATAAAGATATTCAAACAAGGGTATCTCTCTCAACCGGATGTGGTCACCAACGAGGTCCTCATCGCGTACGAGGGGGAACACACCGTGGTCGACCAGGATCATCTAAAGGTACTGTTTGTTTGCTCTATAATTATGCTATAAACTGTATAATAAAACTGCATATCATAATTACTCTTTTAATGAGCCTACCTACACTGTACGATGTGCATATGCTTTCGTTTAGCGAGGCACTATTTATAAACTCATTACTGCCTGACTGAATACAATGTTATTTCTAACTTCTGCTTTTCTGCTCTGCTTGTGGAACATGACTCACACGACTCAAACACTGTTTCATGAGATTGTACAATATTTGTTTTGCAACTCTCTCAGAATCCCATTGCAAACACATGCAACCGCCACATGTTATACTGAACATACTGCTTTTAATCTTGTTTATGTACTCAATTGCACTCTATTAAGTGTTGAAAACTGAGCGAAAAGTATACCCTCAGGGCGTTTCTGGAGCCCCCTGTAATTTATAAGATACAGTCTGCTTGCACTCCATCTTAAAAGTAAATTATCTGAGCTTAATGTGTTTATGTAGACTTTGACGATAATGAGAAAGAAAACATTCAACAAACTGTTTGGAAGACAATGTGGAAAACCCCCATTTTACTATAGAGTAATTTAGCACTATACCCTTTTATCCAAAGCAACAGCTGATTTATCTAAGGGCCAGGTCATTTATGAGAAGATTCCAATCACGCCTTATGCTCTTGGACAATGTGCAATCTGATACGAACCCAGAATCGCTATTCTACTATTAGACCATGGTCCACAAATCTTCTTACTGCCTCTGCACCAACCCTTTATCATGAACCCTTCTGAGCTACGTGAATACCCATTGTGTAAAACCTTTGCTTGTGCATCTTTCAGGTGGAGCAACCAGACATCCTGCCCTCAGAGATGGTGTTCACCATCAAGGGGCTCCCCCGGCTGGGTCACGTTGTCATGTTGGTGAACAACTCGGACAGGGCCGACACCATGGTGCTCGACTACTTCCACACGTTCACCCAGGACGACATCGACGAGGGCCGAATCCTCTACGTGTCCGCCTCACAGCAGGTCGGTCGATCATCCCAGCTTCTCCGTCCACCGCATACCTCCCTGTCATGAAGGAGTAGCAAGACACATCCGATGATACCATTTAATCATTTAGTAGAACCATTTGTAGGGGTAAGGCAGCCTATTGCTGAAGGATGCCTACAGGATCTGTGACATACATCAAACCCAGTAACCTTTTCGTGGGAATCGAACGTCCATACACCCACTAGCCTGCACGTCCTCCTACTAATCCCAGATGAGAAATGTGGTAAATGCGTTTCAATTCCAGCACACGTAGACCCAGAAGTGCATGATTAAAGCAGTCTCAAACGTCCAGGATGTGGACGTTTTCATGCCTTATGCTCTCTGCTCTCGCTAACGGTTCTCCCAACATCCGGTCCGGTGCCTTTCCAGGGCAGTGACGTCTTCCGGGTGGACGTGAGCAACGGCTTCACCAGCGTGGAGAACCTGGAGGTGACGGTGAACATCGTGCCACGCTTCATCCCCCTCCACGGGAACAACTTCACGGTGAAGGAGGGGCTGGGTGTGTCCATCAACACGGAGATCCTCAACATCACCCACCCCTTCTACGAAGACGCCAACATCGACTTTGAGGTGGTGGAGCCGCCGCGACACGGCGACCTCCGCTACCTGGACAGGACCGTGCATGAGCTGACCTACTTCACCTGGGAGGAGGTGAGCAGGGGACGGGAGAGGAGAAGTTGGAGCTTAACTACTTCACCTGGGAGGAGTTGAGCCTGAGGGGAGAGGAGAGGGAGGAGCATTACTACTTTACCTGGGAGGAGGTGGGCAGGGAGGGGGGAGGAGAGGGAGGAGCCTAACTACTTCACCTGGGAGGCGGTGAGCAGGGGGGGGGGGGAGGGAGGAGCATAATTACTTGACCTGGGCGGAGGTCAGCAGGGGAGAGGGAGGAGCTTAATTGCCTCACCTGGAGGATGTGAGCAGGGGAGGGAGGAGCTTCACTGCTTCACCTGGAACGAGATGAGGAGGGAAGGGACGAGGTGGAGGTGAGGGTGGAGGGGAAGGAGGTGCTCAACTTCTTCACCTGGGAAAATGACAAAAGGTGAAGAAGGGAGGAGACTGAGGGGGGTAGGAGGGAAAGGGAGGAGAAAAGAAAGTTGGGGGGGAAGGGAGGCACGAAAAGACAGAAAGAGCATGCATGATTGCCTGAAGAGCCGATACACTAGGGAAATAGTGGTGGGATCTGCGGTCTCACTCAGCATTATAAATGATAATAACCAATGCAACTTTAACAAAAGATATAACAGAGCAACTTCAATTCAATATAAAGGTTCAGGGTTACTTTCTGGTATTGGCTTGTGGTTTTGGGTCTTCATGAACAAGCAAAAAACTCAAAAAGAACTCACTATTTTCTCCTAGGATGTGACTCAACACTTCCCACTAGCCCACTAACTACACAGTTTGCCATGGCTACATACTGCATCACAACTACACCATAACTACCCTTTCCTGCTTTCTAATTTCCCCAGTGCGCCTTCTTACCTTCTTTGATCACAAAGTCTCTTCAAGAGAGTGGTCAGCACCGCAGAATACTCTTAACTTGATGTTACATATTTTCCACTGTACTGTCTCTCTCATGGTTTGTACGTGTAGTTCCAGACAGAACTTGAGAGAGGGAGAGTGAATGAGAGAGAGAGAGAGAGTAGAGAGAGAGAGAGTAGAGATAGAGAAAGGGAATCCTAAGATTGCCACACGATGATCTTGTCTTCCACCATGTGGTTTTGGGGTAGCCGGTATATATATATACAGTATACAGGGCATAATTACTAGTGGAAAGACATGTATTTGTAATGTTTTAAAGAGGGATGGTTAGTCATGCGCCGTATAGCTCCTGCATGTAGCGCTGTTCTTCTTTGTTCTATTTGCTGCTGCATTGTGGAAAAAGTGACAGGACCCTGGAACCCCCGGATGCCAAAGGAAAGGGGCCCGATGTGCTTCCATAACAGGAGGCCCCTCTCCCCACACTGAGTACTGCCAGACCGTCTCTCTGTATCTATGTCTCTCTGTCTCTATTACTTTCTCTCTCTATGACTCTCCCGGTGCCTCTCTCTTTCCCTCTCTCTCTTTCTTTCTGTGCTCTGTCTACTCTCGCTGTCTCTCTCTCTTTCTCTTAGGCTACGTTTACACGATGACGGTCTGAGCAGAAGACGCAAAAGTGGCGTCGCGTCTTCACTTTTTATTCCGTGTTTAGACGAGCGTTTTCGGGAGGAAATCTGCGTGCATACGGTGACGCAAAAGTGTGTGGATTTCGATAGGGCATGCATGCCAGGCGGCTAGGTGGTGCTGTGATACACTATCACACAACACCGCCATGTCTGAGCGCATGCGTCTAATCTTCCTTCTTCTCTTATCTGTACCTCAAAAAATCCTTCTCTGTTCAGTAATACTATCTGCACATATCCTGTACATTTCATGGAACGACTGCTGTACGCTTGTTAAGGCTGCCAGAGCAGCTTGAAGGTCCGACGCATGGAAATAATCTGACATGTTTGTTTATTTCCTTGCACTGGCACATGTATGTGACGTAAACACGTATGCGACGTGAGCAGATCTGAGCAGTGTTTTGCGTCTTGGCAGTGTAGACGGAAACGCTAAGGCGGAGCGTATTCAACTTTTCCACTCTGGAGGGTGGTTTCAGATTTATGCGTTTTCATGGCCCGAAAACGCCGTCACCGTCTAAACGAAAGGCACTTCCGATAAAATATTTTGTCGTTTTTACCCACAAGCGTCCTCGTGTAAACGGGGCCTTACTCTCTCTTTCTGTACTCTCTATCCCTCTACTGTCTCTCTTTCTCTCTCTCTCTCTCTCTCTCTCTCTTTCTCTCTCTCTTTCTCTCTCACTCTCTCTCTCTCTCTCTCTCTCTGCTCGTTCTCTCTGCTTTATCCGTCTACTACACTCACTATGTCCTCTATCTACTCTTCCTCTCTCTTCTCTGACTACTTTCATTGCGTCTCTACTCCTTCTCTGTGTCTCCTCTCTAATCTCAGTATATGTCTCTCTCACTCTCCTCTCTCTTTCTGTCTGCCATGCAACTCAATGGGGCCTGGGGGATGACCCAGGTCCATAAGGGTCCCCTTGGACCTGGGAAGAGGAGCTCACACCGTTTGTACGCAGCGTTCCAGATATGGCTATAATAAGTCCGCTCCTCCATCTCCCTCTTCTCCTTCCTCCCCCTTCTTTTCTCATACCAGCTGCAGGGTTTTCCTTGTCTTTGTTTATTCTTTCCCGAGACATCAAGACTGCCTTCGCCCCCCTCCCCCCCCCCCCCCCCCCCTCCCCACGTTCAGTATAATTCCCCCCAACGAGCACCACATTGTCCAGAAATGCACACACTTCAGTTTAAAGCGTATCGCTTCAGCCAGAGTTGTAGCCGTTCTGAAAATGAAAGACGGATGTGGGGTTTGTTCCACATTATCGAAAACGTCATTTGGAGTCGTTCAGGGTGGTGTTCACTGATGACGAGAACAGTGGGTCTTCTCAAGTAAAAGGCAGGACACAGGGTTTTGTCTTGTGGGCCGCCCCCCACCCCCTCCACCCTGATGTTCCTGCCTACACTCAGATAACCGTGGCTTTTAGCGCGATGAAGCGTGACCGAGCCCCGTCAGGGTTACATGAGGGCACACTGGCCCTGGAAACAAAAGGTACAGTCTGTACAGTAGAGCGAGAGTCAGGCTGTCTGCTGCAGCATTATGCAGGTATTCTTAGCCTGGGTTTTGTTTGTTTAGGCGGGTGTGAGGAGCCTCGTGATGTTTGTGAGAGAAGCGTGAACATATGGCGATCACGTGCCCTAGAATGGTGCATCACAGACGTGCATGCGATCATATTCGCGATATTATTGTGCTTGTTATTGGTGATATTAGTGAGTGAAACCCAGTGGAAGAATACGTGGAAGGATAATTGACCTAATCTGGCCCAGAACGCTGTTTGATTAATGAGTTCAATTGTTAATTGGTTTCGGTTCTTGATCGAGTTTCCAATCGCTTCCATCTGTGGGAACGTAGAGGCATGCCACACACACTCCAGAAACTCCTTCCTTTTTTCCTTTCTTTCTTTCTTTCTGTCTGTCTTTCTGTCATTGCTCCTGTCTCGCTGCATTCTCTCAACACATCCAGCCACCCTCATCTGTCCCACTCTGTATGCACAATGCATATCTATAAAGATAATTCAAAACACATGCAACATCTCACAGTTTTACAATCTCAACGGGTAAGACTGAGCCAAGACGATCTAGTTCAAATGATACACACATTGCCACGTTAAAGTCGCGGGCAGACACACACAACTTTGTCCATGTAAATATGGCCACATGTTCTCGAAGCCCCCTCCATTGTTTATTGTGCCAGCAGAGGGAGGGGTTATTGTTCCACCCGACCCCCCCCCCCCCCCCCCCCCCCCCCACGTCATTAGTAATGAGGACGGGGGACCCGGAGTGGGGGGCTATGGCGGTTGTGCTGGTGCTGCCGGTTGGAGAGATGGATGGTTATGGGGGGGGGGAGTCTGGGGTTGTGGCGCGGGAGATGGAGTCGGGGAGTGGTGGCGGCGAGGGGAGGGGGTTCAGTAGAATGCCAAACATATGGAAGCTATTTGCAGCTTCCTGTGCTCTGGTGCTGGGGTCCCCACATCGCAATCGGCTGGGTATGTGTCTGTGAGAGTGTGTGTGTGTGTGTGTGTGTGTGTGTGTGTGTGTGTGTGTGTGTGTGTGTGTGTGTGTGTGTGTGTGTGTGTGTGTGTGTGTGTGTGTGTGTGTGTGTGTGTGTGTGTGTGTGCATGTGCGTGTGCGTGACTGTGTGTGTATGTGTGTGTTTGGCCAAGTGTGTGTCAGAGAGTATGCGTGCGTCTGTGTGTCTGTGTAAGTCTGTATCTGTGTGTGTCTGATGTGTATGTGTGTGTGTATGTGGGGGTCGACACACTCTTTTTCACTCACTTTTTTCTGATAGGTAGGAGAGGATCCACTGTTGTCCACTTACTTTCTTTTTGGACTAAACTAGAGCAGGAATATACATGATGCTGGCAGTCTCTCTCACTCTCTCCTCTCCTCCTCCCCTCCCCTTTCTCTCTCACTCTCTCTCTCTCCATATTTCTTGGCAAGTAACCCAGCGAGTAAATATAGAGAATTAGCTTGGCTGGGTCTCCATCTTCTGTTTATTGTCTGGCGTGTTTGACAATGGAAGAAGTATTTCTTTGTCTCCGAGACTGAGCTGAAGGTTTACTCCTCATCAGGGCTCATTAACCACACTGCAGCCGGGGGTATAAACTACATAATACTGGCACCCTCAGCCAATAGAATATATCCAGCAGTATACTGTTACCTATTACTATTTAGGAGACACTTTAAGCTAATGCCACTTACTTTTGATGCAGAATCATAGCATTGAAGAAAAGGTTGCTTTCTGTAGGAATCCCAAGGAGGTAGATCTTGGGGCTCGAACCCAGTAACTTTCTTGTCGGCCTTGGCCCAGATATGCTCCCCTGCTTCACTTTAGAACACTCTTTATAGGCAAATGTCTCCCAATCTGAGCCAGTTGGGCCCAACCTTTGACTTTAGGGGTAACAACACTACATTTTCATCAAGATCTTTGTGAACCACCTCATATACAAATGGTCAAAAATAGAGAAATACACATGCAGTGGCTGAGCAAAGAGTGCCAGTGGCAGCTTTATACACAAACGAGACTAGCATTCGATCATACAGCAGGGTTCACACCAGGCGTCGCTGCGCGACAGGTACAGCCTTTAAAGCCGACTCTTGAGTTTTAATAGGAGATTATCTTTGTTATTGTGATATGTAAATGTTGTGTGTGCATATATTAGCCGAACAACATCATTCTGGATAATTGGGAATATAAATGCAAGCTCACATGAGGTAGGCCTAGATCAGATCCTTTATTTCTTTTTTACGTTTTTAACTTCAAAGTAATTTAACCGTGTTATAATAATAACTTGACTTTGACCTGTGTCGTGTTGTTAAAAACAAACACTTGGCCACACTGGGCGAGGAAGCTTCATCCAAGAAACATACCATTTTCATTTATACTGATTAAAAGAAATTGGGAAACTAAGATCCAAATAAGGTCAATTCGAATGATATTTCGAATGATGAAGTTTCTTTAAACATCACAAAAGCAGCAAGTCATTTTAAGTCTAAAAGGGTATAAGAAGGGGTTCTCACGTGTTGTTGTCTGTGTGTGTCCCCCCGCAGGTGAAACTGGGACATATCGTGTACATGCACGACAGCAGCGAGACCACAGAGGACAGCTTCACGCTCGCCGCCTCGTCCTACGAGATCGAGCGCCGCAGCCTTCCAGTCACCGTGGCGATCACCGTCGAATCCGTCAACGACGAGCCGCCCACGCTGACCCGCAACACGGGGCTGGAGGTAACAGAACTGAGCTAGCATAACGACCACGTTTAGCTGTTTCGTTGGAAACGGGACCCTGAAAGATTTGACGGTTCATTGTTTATCTGCAGAACTCTGAGAGTTTGATTTGGTGGATTTTGGTGGAAGACAAGCAGGGCCGTTTTGTAAAAAATAAAAATTGTAGATGTATTTTGTAATATTAATATTTTGCTCTAAAAACATAGAAAGATACCCTTCACTTCTCCTCACTTTCAACGGAATGGGAGGATGCAAACATGGCCCTTCTACCATGACTGTGTATTTAAAATCTGCCAAACACTTTCTTGGGTCAACTGTTAAATCATAAGTGAAGAAATGTACATGAACAGCAGCACGTCCCTATGCAGCATCACCGTTTAACTGTAGTTAGGCGTTTCGGGACACGACCATCCCTGTGTGTGTGTTTGTGAGCATTAAAAAAAGAAGGGAAAGTGTCCGTTGCGATGATTCATGGTCTCGCCTCCGGAGCGAACCGCCGTTTCAGCGGAGAAACATTCGAGGGTTCCTGATGACGCAGGGGGGGAGAGGGGGGGGGGGGGGGGGGGGGGGGGGGGCGGGGGCGGTAGGAACGGTTTGGAGCGGGTCATTGGCTGCCGTCCCAACATGGCTGTCGGCCCGGCAGCCAGTTGGAAAAGACGGACTCAGCTCGAAGCGGTGGAAAGCCTCCGTGTATGTAATTCAGCTGCCTGTGGCTCCGTCCGTCGCCCTAGCAACCGATATTTTTGGAAAACCGGGACAATCAGGGGAACTGCAGGTTTTCTGGCCTGCTGGGGGGGGGGGGGGGGGGGGGGGGGGGTTCTTCTGCCCCCCCCCCCCCCCCCCCCGGAGAACCGTCGGTGGTAATAAGGTGGGGATCCTCTGGCTCGCTTCCAGAAACAAACTTGTGATGTTTGGATGACTTAGAACAGCACAGGAAGTGTGTGTCTGTCTGTCTGTCTGTCTGTCTGTCTGTCTGTCTGTCTGTGTGTGTGGGTGTGGGTGTGGGTGCTTGTGTGTGTGTGTGTGTGTGTGTGTGTGTGTGTGTGTGTCTGTCTGCCTGCATGTCTCGGTGTGTGCGTGCGTATGTGTGTGTGTATCCCTGCTTGTGTGTGTGGGCGTGCGTGCTTATCTTTGAGTGTGCGTGCTTGTGTGTGTGGGGGGGTGTTTGCTTGTGTGTGTGTGTGTGTGTGTGTGTGTGTACAGGGCCGTAGCACCAAATTCTGGGCCCCTATACTAGGTACTAGGTACTGATGGACCCCCTGCGCCAGATTGTTGACGGGGGGGGGGTTGTGCGATTGTTGGAAGGTAAGATAATTTTTTTTTTTTTTTTTTGGTCATGGGCCCCCCCTCTGCCTTGGGCCCCCCCACAACTGTCCCCTTTGTCCCCGCAGTCCGACGGCCCTGTGTGTGTATGTGTGTGTGCAAGCGCATGTGGATGTGTCTGTCTGTGTGTGTG